>NC_085861.1:21991104-22011104 GCF_034702125.1 Engraulis encrasicolus | reverse complement strand
CCATGGGCACCACGGCGCCCTGCATCCTCTTGTAGGCGTTCAGCAGCCGCTTGTAGAAGGTGGCCTTGTACTCCTCATACTTGTCCACCAGCTCCTTGTCGGGCACGGGCATGTCGCACAGGCATGTGGACACTGTAGCGAAGTTGGGAGAGAGAGAGAGAGAGAGAGAGAGAGAGAGAGAGAGAGAGAGAGAGAGAGAGAGAGAGAGAGAAAGGTATACATTTGGGTGTAACATGCATCATCAATAGCATTACATTTAAAAAATGACATAATATACATTTATTTTACATTGATATTTTAAACCGTTAAGACACGGTGTTATAAATTTGCTGTTACCAGAATGGCAATGACCAAGTTGTAGTGCATTACTAAAGGCCCTGTGTTATGTATTGTTATGTATAGTATTGTAGTACTATGGTACTTAACTATTCAATGGCTATTACAGCGTGCCACTGGAGATACGGCGTGCATTAAGGGGCTTCTCGATTAAATAATGAAAAGTGGAACCATAGTTACATTGTGGAGCAATGCATATCATTTTGAATCATTCTGAAAGTTATGCCCCCATTATGCATTTAAACAAATGCCACATTTGGGGCGTTTTAAGAATTACAATGATGAATAGTAATAATGTGTTAATCGCAGGGTCTAAAAGTGATTATTTTTAAGTATGCACATCATACATCATACACACTTACCCTGAAGTGCCACGATAAGGGCTAGTACCAGTTTTGCATTCATGTCTAGGAGAAAACCAGGCAGAGAAAAATTAGTCCAAATCTCATATGAAATGGATGGATACACAATGGATGAATACACGAATATGGAAAAGACAGGGTGAAATAGCATGCAGCGTCAGACTGCATCCTGCAATAATGCGATGCAATGTGTAAGCAAATAACATTTATTTCTGTAGAATTCTGCAGACACCACAGCACTACGAGTTATGCACATAAGTATCTTGTAAAAAAAATGTCAATTTAACTCTCAAAATTATCTAGAGTAGAGTAGGCCTACAGATGCAATAAAACATAAATACATTTACTTGCTATCCACTGTATATATATAAAATTCAAGAGCAAGACAGAGCATTCTTGCAGTTAAGCGTCATTTTGGAGTACATTTAATTAGTGCTCAATACATGAATTGCCTATGCAGTAGACAAAGCCAATGCACAATAGTAAGACAGTGCAACTGCGTGGTAAAGTACCGAGAGCATTAGTGCAGAAAGAGTAGTAGTGCAGAAAGTGAAGAGTACCTGCTTGTCTTTGGCTGTGCTGCTGGTCCCTGATGTGTACGTAGGAGGGCAGTGATTGTACTGACGCTTCCCCTGTCCCTCAGGAGCCACAGTTATACTGCCGGCTATTCGGCCCATAGCCCTCTGGCCACTTGGCCCAGACAACGTCATCTGCAAACTGAGGACACACACACACACACACACACACACACACACACACACACACACGCACACGCACACGCACACGCACACACGCACACGCACACGCACACACACACACACACACACACACACACACACACACACACAGAGATAAAGACCTCCATACATACACTCCCACACACACACACACACAGTCACAAGCATGCATTCATGCACGCACACACTCACGCACACACTCACACCCACCCACACACACACACACACACACACACACACACACACACACACACACACACACACACACACACACACACACACACACACACACACACACACACACACACACACACACACACACACACACACAGCAGATACACCAGCAGCTGATGAACCCAATGTTCCTCAGGGACAAACGTTCAGAGAGCGGTTTACTTTCACAAAGTCCATCTCGCCCACAGTGCAAACCTTACAAGCCACCACAACCCGTGCCTACATCCCAGCAAACCGGCTGCTATCAGATACATGAACATTGACAATTCATATCTAATTACATTTTAGAAATCAGTTTCTTTAGGAGTTTTGCTGCATGTCGTGCCACTGCTGCAAAGTGTGCTTGTGCACCATTGTATAACTTATCACGTGTTATGCAACAGTATGAAATTATTTCACACAAAAACGACAAATACATTTCTTATTCATCCTGCATGTGTAGCCTGAAGTGGAAAAGTGAAGCGATGTTTATTTGGATGTTATAAGGCACAGTTAAGATGCCTTTTGCTATCTGTTTGATGCAACGTAGAGCTTTGTATTTTATGGCATCATTGAGAAGTATTTTGCTATCACTTTATAAGGCACAGTTTAGAGGTCTTTTGATACCAAGCTGATGGAGATTAGGGCTGTGTATTTGAATTATGACAGCTATGATATGACAGCTATTGGCCCCTGGGGCACAGGCTGGAGGTTATTGATGAATGGACCTCATGTTTGTCCAAAGGTTCATAGATCCAGGCCGATGAACAGACTGATATAGTGCACAAAACCTTTGCCTCCATTGAAGAACACGTCCTGTCAGCAGTTCTTGGAATCAGGCCATTTGCTCTATCGCTCCTTCTTTTCCACCTTTATATGTCTCTATTTCTCTAATTTACAACCATTCCCTCTATCTATATACCATCCCTTCTTTCCATTCTTTCATTCTGTCTTTAAAAAGAATAATAAAATAATTTGCGTTCTTTCTTTCTCACAGTCTTTTGATATTGTGCTACACTTATTTTTATTCCACCATCATTCACGACTTTCCACCTGCTTGCTTCATCATATAGGCCTGCTAAAGTTTAGCTAAGCTCTTTCTCCTTATCCCTATCATGCATTAATGTACTGTATTCTCTAAGACTGGTGTGCCATTCCACTCACATAGTAACCTTAAATAATAACAACAGGTCGATGTCATTTCATGCACAGATCGGATCGGATCTTCCTGTATTCCTTCTTCCTTTATTACCCCTTTGCGCAGAGCCTATGTTATAACCGTACGGCCAGTTGTAATGACCAAGTCTTAATCTGTCACTTAAAGGGGTATGCCACTATTTTGGGGCTTAATACAGTTAAAATCGTTGGCTGGGGTTTATAAAGGTGGTAAAGTGTCTTATTTTTCATGTAAGCCGTTGTCTTGCTTTAAGACAAGTTAAAAGAGGGAGCATGTCGCTAAGCTAGTGAAAGTCAATGGATCCGTGTACTACACTTTACCACCTTTATAAACCTCAGCCAACGATTTTAACTGTATTAAGCCCCAAAATAGTGGCATACCCCTCTAAGCATCTGAGCAATATAGCAATTAAGTAGTTGAGTCTGTTCAGTAATGAGTGAACGGGCCCGCAGGTGGGCCCATCTGCACAAAGAGGCTACCATCAAATACTTGTATGGAAAAACAGAAGAAGAAGCAGTGTCACCTGAGGTACTGAAATACCCACTGCCGGCAAAAGTTCTACATCTCACCCAGTCAGTGTACATAGAGTTTACTGTCCTCATATGGCTATCCACCAAGGGCCCTGCCAAGTCAAACTCACTGACTTATGGCAGCCTTATGGGCTACGTGTTTTACATTACATGGCATTACATGGAGCACCTGTAGGCTACACAATGGATAAAATCATGCAGGGATGTTACAAAATTGATAGATGAAGAAATACATTGCAAATCCAGGCCTTTTGTTTCTTCCAGCACTACAGCTCTACTCAATAACGGACGCTAGTTTGCTGCTATGTACAGTATTCATTTTTTGGTAACACTTCACAATAACCTTCCGCAAAAATGGTTAACTAATGGATAGCTAATGGTTTGTTGTGCATCTATAATACTATTATAAGCATTGTTTTATCATTATTAAATCAATTGTAAAACACTTACTAAACATTTGCTGTTGACAATAACATTTAGGGCTGCACGATTATGGAAAAAATTATAATCACGATTATTTAGATCAAAACCACGATTATGATTATTAATCACGCTTATCCAGCAGAGCTTATAACCCTCACCCCCCCCCCAATTTCCGGAGTGACATAATAACACCTTACCATTAGTTAATATTAGTTAACCGTTAGTTAACCATTTTGCGGAAGGTTATTGTGAAGCGTTACCCATTTTTTAAAATTCAGATTACCTTCTAATTCTATTCCGTTCTGCATTCTATACTTATGTCCATGTCAAGCTAATGTCTTCACTGCGCTGAAACACATGGAAGAGTCGTGTATGAAACTAGTGCATTTCAAGGCATGGTGTCAAAATTTACAGTGACCTTTCACCTAATTTTTGGATCTGGCTGCGCATAGAGCTGGCCAATTTTGTGTTTGATCTTTGTCATGTCGCCTTGGTGAGTGAATTTTAAGGCACTTACATTTAGTTACCTCTAAAATATATTCATTTTTTCTCACCAAGTACAGTGGGTGCAGAACACAGACAGACAGACAGACAGACAGACAGACAGACAGACAGACAGACAGACAGACAGACAGACAGACAGACAGACAGACAGACAGACAGGCAGACAGACATTTGCTTGGTGGTTTCATGCTGATGGAGAATTGAAATGGAATTTGCCATTTCACCTCAATACTGTGTGTTGTCTTTTGTCATTTGCCAAAGTGTATTTGCTTACTAGTGCCTTTCCAATTTACTTTGGCTCACACAGACAGACAGACAGACAGACAGACAGACAGACAGACAGACAGAGAGACAGACAGACAGACACACACACACACACACACACACACACACACACACACACACACACACACACACACACACACACACACACACACACACACACACACACACACACACACACCAACAACAACACACAAATTAAACTTAGTTCATATCAACACATTTATTGCATGACCAATTCAGTAACTGCACTGTATAAAATCAAAAAACAGATGTCACAGAAGGTCATAGGGCAGTTCTATACAGCTGATGGACAGATATATCACTCCACACCACAGTATGTGCCACAGAACACAAAAGCTTTATTTTAGCAAACTTATTAGTAGGTTAGACTTATTTCTAACATGCAAGTCATCTTTTCCTTTTAATGGCATATGCATATGTTGTTGTTTTCTATTTTTTGATGTGTGCATATTCAGAGCAGAAGGCCCCTTCATTGTTATGCCACTGCATGTCAAATGAATGTGACAAAATAAAAGCAATTGACTTGACTTGACTTGAGATAGACAGATAGAGGTTTGTGTGGACAAGGGGCACTGGCTGGATGCAGTTAGTCTGATCCACGCCACGGCACTCTGGCCTTGACCCGGCTCCAGGCTGAGGAGTAGTCGAAGGTGGGCCAGTAGGGCTCCATGCTTCCCTTCAGGTGGTCCTCGTAGTACAGCTCGGCAAAGCCCCACGCCAGCTCTCCCAAGTCCTTTGCCCTGTCCACCGCTGACCTGTGTCAGGAAGAGAATTGCAGACAAACGTGGCAGGTGGTGCAAGGCAGGCAATGAAGATAGGCCCACATGCAATCGTATGGAGTGTACACATAATGATAACATACAACAGGCATGCACTCATAGCATAGGATGACCCAAGACAGACACAAGCTTCATGCAATTTGACAAATGTCTCAGAGACCATGCAGGCACGCACGCATGCACACACACATGCGCGAAACACACACACACACACACACACACACACACACACACACACACACGCACACGCACACACACACACACACAGACACACACACAGACACACACACACACACACACACCCACCCCCCCCCCCCCCCCCACACACACACACACACACACACACACACACACACACACACACACACACACACACACACACACACACACACACACACACACACACACACACACGCACACACGCACACATACACAAACATACACACACACACACACACAGAGGAGACCGTACCGGTATGCATCCCTAGTGCGCTGTATGATTCCTGGAGATTCAGGACTTGGTGGGCCAGTGCTGTCCACTGCCATCACCAGAAGCTGACACCCTGTGATCCACGTGGAATGAGTTTGATACGTCAGGAGAGAAGCAGTGGTAGAGGTAGAAGTGGACGATATGTTAGAGAATTTAAATAAATGAATAAATGAATAAATATGAAAAAAAGACAATTTACAGTATGCATTTTTGCATCACTACCTGACTGACAAATACAAAAGCCTAAAGGTCCGTCATGAAAAAAATAATCTCTTCGAGAGATAATTGGGAAATGACACCAGTTGACTCACTGGACAAGGGTAAAGAACACAGGCTTACCTTGCAACAAAATAATGAGGTAAAACAACGCTGCCCAGCTTTTTGCCATGGTTCCTGAGAAATGTCCACGTTCCTTCTCCTATCGATTGGTTATCCCTATTCTGTAATTGATTTGTTATCCCTATTCAGAATAACAACATATATTGACCATGTGCCGCTCTGTGCGCCTCTCCGCTGGCTTGACTTCATGGACAGTGGGAGGACATGATAGAGCGTTTGATGTGATCTGAATCAAACAACGGGGTGGCGCTGTAAGTGGGTGAAAGGGTCTTCTCTTGTCATTCAACAGAAATCAACACATACTCTGTCGACAGACTTTCAATGAATTACATGCAAGCATCATTTAGGTACAATATTTTCTTCGGTTAGCGTTAGGGATGGATGGTGTGTCAATGTTTGTTTGTTTTTTGTCCACATGTATTGGTCAGTTTACAGCAACATGTTTCCCTTTGTAACGTCAATGAGTGTATCACACACATTAGAGAAGTAGTGGTTTAGAGAAGAGTAGAGACCAGTTGTAGAGTACAGACAACTTATTAATGACTTATTACCACCTATAGGTTATAACTTATATGTACAAGTTCTGACTCTATTAGCCTCTATTAGTCTCTCTGTCTGTGATAACTTCTATAGTTGACACCAAGTGAGGCGAATGATGATGGGACAGTAACACAGCTGTCTCCACAGGTGTTGCGCAATATCCTCTGGTCGTTTGCTGTTTTTGGCACAACTTCTGCTTTCATTCTTGGTAGGCTATTGGATGGAGGCAGTAGGGGGGGTTCTTTACCTCTTGGGCAAAGGGTTCAGTTGTCCCCAGGCCCAGAGAAAGCGGGGTGAATAGGGTTGTCATTACATTGTATTGTAAAGGGGGCCCTTTCGGATTACTTTGTCCTGGGCCCAGCCATAGATGTCAACTACCCTGCACACAGACTCCATGAACGACCACTTGTACTGGCAGACAGATTTGTACCGAATGTTTATTCGTCAGGTTTAAGAATAATCATTTACTTCGTTCTGCTTCTTCGTCCCTCAGATGTAGGGCCTACATTTTCTAGGTTGTACAAGTAGAAGGGTTATGGTGCAGTTTCCTAACTGCACCCAATTGATCCCTATACTTGGAAGCCCTCCATGATGAAACTGCAGGCCACAGGCTCATGGCTGCATGCTGTCAAATGCCCCACAACATTAAGGTTAGCAAGTGGAAGGTTAGCAAACATGTGACTGACTGCCTCCAAGAAATGCAGTAGGCCTACATTGACTTTTTTCAGACTGGCAACACTAGTAATTCTAAATACATTTTACATAGCCCTTTTCTAGGCATTCAAAGACACTTTCGGGAAACAATATGCATTACAATTCTTGGACTTGTAATGTGTTTAAAGGTGCACTGTGTAATATTTTTAGTAGTTCATTTCCAGAATCCATGCTGCCCATTCACAAATGTTACCTTTTTAACAAATACTTACTCCCACCATCAAATTCTAAGTTATCAATATGACTGAGAAAATTGCACTTTTCATGCACGAAAAGGGGGATGTCATTTTTTATGTAGCCTCTTACTGCAGACGGGGTCGCTAGCGGGCCTATTCACTATTTGCTGGAAATACTCAACTACATCACAACAACATTGCTATGACAGTGCCGAGAGCCTTAAGTAAAAAATTAAGACATAGGCATTACAATTTTGGTGACAGTAAGGTTATAACATAGGTGCTGCGCTAAGGGGTTAACATTTTGTGAATAAAAGAAACATTTTTTTTTTATGACAGAAGCCATGTTTCGCTAGAAAATGTGTCATGGAATACCGGTGAAAACCCCTGAACACTTGGTGTATATTCTTGAAAAAGAACAGATTGGACATGGTCAGACAGCCATTCTAAATCTGGTTGAGTCAAAATCCCATTTAGCCAAATAACAGAGACAGCAGCATGAAATAAATGGTGAGGGGGATTCTAAAGCATTTCAGACAACTCAGAAAATGTACAAAATAGTGCACTTATCCTTTAAAGTTGAGGTTTGCACCTTTTTCATCAGCACGTTTGTCCTATATTTAATCAATAACACGTTTGCAATTTTAGTTTTTTTGGAGCAGATGTAGCCTATTGTGAGGGAGTGGAGCTGGGTCTGATTCCAGGTAGGTGAGAGCAGTGATCATTAACAGTGAATAAACAACCACTGTACGCATGGCAGTTGTGAAAGACAAAAACCCTGTGCTGTTGGTTCATATTGATTTTCACTGGTCAAACTTTTTTGCGACGATGTGTGAATCATAGGAACTGGAGTATCAACTTGGAATATCAAAATATTACCTCGTAGTTGTAAGAGATTGCCCTTGTGTGATCAGAGAGTGCTTCATAGTTTAGCATGTAGCAGTGCAACTATTCTGTAAAAGCATCTGATTTCTCTGCATTTTATTTGCCCTGAAGTTGGTATACAAGTCAATATATAGTTGGCTGCAACACCTTGGTTTACCGCTACTCAAATGTGCCACAAAACAACTCTAAATAATGGCACAAACATTCCGATTGCTGAAGCCCATTTTTGTAACTTTGACTGTTTTTTTGCAGAACTCTTCACACAGATGCACAAACATCACCAAATTAGCCAAACTAATGCCACTAAACTGCTTTACAATCAGTTTATTTTATAATTTTACTACACAATTTTCTTACACATGCTTTGCTAAATGTATCCTACCAAAAAACAATCAATTTGCACAACACTCGCTTTGCAAAACTGTGAACACAACTCACTACACACACACACAATCCTAGACTCCCCAAAATTATATGACGTATATGTGTCTCCGGGACACAATGGGATAAAAAAGAGCTTAAACAATCAGAAAAGAAACTGTAATAATGCTCTTTTCATCTAGGCTACTTGTAGCTATCTGAGACTGAAGTAAATGATAAATGTCCGCAACACTGTTCATGCTCCCAGTTGTTTAATGTCACGGCATTTCGGACCTTAGTCCCTCTTCAAGTGCAACCGCTGCTCTTGAAGAACTGAGGTCCAAAACGTTGTGCCAACTGTGAGCACTACCTATGTTGCAGACATGTATTCTTTACTATTATAACTGTATCAGTTATTTTGTTTCGTCCAGCACCTGTGCCACTGGTGTGCGCGCATCCTATGCTTTCTTCAACAATCCGAGACTGTCATGTCAGATGTTTATGAGCAACGGCTCTTAGGTACACACTTTTTATTTATTTTATTTTAAAATGTGTGAACTATCTTTGACTCCTTATTTTACAACTGTGTGAAATAACTGTGTATTTTTAGTTTTGTTTGAACTTTGTCTACTTTTAAGGAACATCAAACTTGTCAAGGGACAAAAGATGGAAATTAGCCTCATGGCTACAATCTTGTTAGCATTTAGCAATATTTAGCATTTTGTTTTGAATGCTGGTAATATATGCTGTCCCTTTGTTAAATAAATAAACTTGTCAACTTATTTACCAACATTAGTGTGAAATCATGATGAGAAGGTTCAGTGCCACATTATATTCATAATTTATTGTTTTGACAGGAAAAAAATAAACACTTTTACACAATTAGGGCATTACGCCTTATAAACAATCGTGTGGAATTGATCCATTGAGTCAAACAAAAACTATGGATTAAACAGGAATGGCTTTGAATGTAACAAAATAGTTTTGTATGCAGAATTGTGACAAAGGGTATATTCAGAGGAGTTCATGATCTTGGTCGTGTGGAGTCATATAAGCCTCGGTAGTCCAGTTGAGAAGGAGCTGTTGGTGTGCTTCTTAAGCGGTGGAGGGGAAGGTCTCCTCAAACTTGGCCTTCATCTTCTCGAACTGCGATGAGAAGAAGCCCCTACACACACACACACAAACACACACAGACAGGTAGAGGGAGAAATTGAAGAGAGAAAATTTGTGTTAGGTGTTGTTGTCATTGTGTGCTGATGGATTTACATAACTAACTATTCTAGATGGAAACCATTCTTTAGTGACTACTGTATGTGACAAGAACTATGTCTACATTTTGACTTTTACAAATTCAATTTACCCAATTCTGTCCCACATGCCTCCCATGCACACTATTAAGTCATCCCAGCACCTAGCACAAACAAGGGGCAGGCTGGACTAATTAAGATCAGACAAACAACTTTACCTGGTCTTGGTGGCGAACTCGCTGTTCTGGAACTGGTCGAAGGCGTTCTTGGTCTTCTCGGTCAGGTCGTCGGTGATGACGGCCATCTGCTGCTGGAACTGGTTGAAGCGCTGCTCCATGGTGACCTCAGCCTCAGGCTCCTGAACAGCGGCTACGAGGGCATCCTCCTGGGCACCTATGGGTGATAAGCCACTGCTATTACATGACATGACAATGACAGAATGATAGTGTGTGTGTGTGTGTGTGTGTGTGTGTGTGTGTGTGTGTGTGTGTGTGTGTGTGTGTGTGTGTGTGTGTGTGTGTGTGTGTGTCCACTCTCTGGAATATTTTGTCATTGTAGAATATATGTCATAGATTGAGCCTACAGGAAAATAGTTTTAGAGGACCAGTGAACTTACTGGTGAATGCTGCCAGGACCACCACCAACACAGAAAGGGCAACGAGCAGTTTCATGTTTGGGGATTTGGCTGTTAACAGAAGAAGCAAAAGAGAACATAATAGTTATTAGGCCTGTTTTGAATGAGGTTCATCTTTATCCACTACGAAAATATATTTAAAAAGGATAAATCAAATGGGTTGTTTTCGTTGACAATGTTGCCGCGTCACTACTGCATAAGAAACGCCTATAGGCTAGTGCCTCTCAGCACCTGGACAGCTCCCGACACGCTATGGTTTGGATGAGGTCAAACGGCCTCGTAGTGTCACGAAAAATATGTAATTTTTTTACACAGCACTGTGAAGCGCACGTGAAAACGATAGCCTAACTGCAAAAAGCCAGACAATCCACTCATTAGGACAACTAATACAAGTCTATGCTTCATTAGGCTACATCGCGATCTGCTTGCAGGATCAATGCGGGCGGCCTTTTTGTTGGAGAGTGAATGGAAAACAGTTCAAGAGCGACATCTATACGTCGCTATAGTAATCGTCCACCAAGTAGCCCAATTTGCTAAAATAACTCAAAGCGGTAGCTTTAGGCAACTTGAAAAGCGCACCCCCTGTCAACAATATAAATCATCTCTTACCTGTTAGTCCTCGGAGGGCTGACTGGAAAGCTTGAAGGCTGAAGTGAAGACACTCGGTAGTGCCGGGCCCTATATAGTTCTCCCGGACATGCTGACGCAACCAATAACACCACCTCTGACCTGTAGAAACCTCTGATCAGATTTGACTTGTCATAAAACAATTAAGAGATAATTTGCTAGCGTTTTACTTCTTCTTCAACTAGACGGCGTGAGGAGACAGCCCTCCAATCATTTTGACCTTATGGTAAATTCACTCATATAGCCTACAAATTTACGCATGCATAGCTTCAGGCGTGTTTATATTTTCCTTACTTCGTTTAACGTGGCTAGGCCTATTCCAGATTTGCTCTGTTGATAATGCTATTGATGGTGGTGAGTAAAGTAGGTTACGATAACACTGTTCTTTGTAATCAGAGGTGCCCTCGTAGCTCAGTTTCATCATAACACTGGAACATAGATAGGATACAGTTAAAGTTCAGCTGCTATCAATGGTCCGATGGGGACTAAAGTCTCACCTCCGTGGCTCCTTTGCCCAAAACAAGATACAACAAAAACAAAGACAGCAGATGTTCATTATGTAATGTAGTAAAAATGTAGACGAGAAGAACTAGCCTATAAACTCAAATGAATAGGCCTAGACTATTTAATAAAATGTTGATGGGAATGCATGCAGATTAAAATCTATTGCAACATTTTTGAAGTTTTGTTTTAAAATCACTTTGGTCACTTATTTGTTATTTTGATTTGTAAATGTATATGGAAGAGAAGTGTAAGACAAAGGAGAGCTTGAGAATAACATACAGGGAGAAACTGTACAGACAGCCCAGCACACAAAGCACAAATTTTGGACAGCTTAACTTAGAAGATCTCTTCCCATCAATCACTGGTTACTGTTAAAACGCATGGTCAATGGCTATAAATTAATATATAACCTTTCTATATATAATAAGCCTTTATGAACAGGCGTGGATGTGTGTGTTGTTGAGGGGCAGTCGTGGCTCAGTGGTTAGAGCACTGGTTGGCAACCCAAGGGTTCCCGGTTCAATGCCCGACCAGACCACGGCTGAAGTGCCCTTGAGCAAGGCACCTAACCCCCACACTGCTCCCCGGGCGCCGCTCAGCAGGCAGCCCACTGCTATGGACTAGTGTGTGTACTTCAATGTGATTCACTAGTCCAAATGGGATAAATGCAGAGAAAGAATTTCCCCTAGGGGACCAAAATTGGCTCCAATCCAATCCAATCCAAGTATTCAATTGCTTATTGGCATTAAGGTAGAATTGATGCAAAGAACATGTAAGAACATTATGGTATCCATTTTTATTGTTTGGCTTGAGCATGGTGCCTGCACAGTGCTTTTCAAACTTTAAATGATTCTTAAATATGCCATTTTCTTTTCTTTTATTTATTTTAAGTCGGTTGCAAACTGGACACATCAGTTCAACATTAAAGTTGTGTTTGCACAACAACCCAACAGCAGCCAGGACTGCTCTATAGTTCCCTCTTCTATACTTAAACTTCCTGCCGTGTAGCATTTCACCGTTTCATAGACTTTTCCACAAACAGTCGCCACCCCAAAATCTCTTTATTTTCCCCTAAACAAAGCTGACTCCTTTTTAAAAAAACCCCCATCCACTCACTGTAAAGATGGGCCCAGTATGGATCCCCCCGGCCATTCACAGTTTGAACTTGAATAACCCCCCATTGTGTGAGGCTGATGTTCTGGGAAGTCTGCCCGGGCTCTGTATGGGTTCAGGCATGCATAATTGTTGCTATCTGCCCTGGCAAAGCAGCAAAGCAGCAAGACTCCAGTCCCCCCATCCCATCCTCTATCTATCTGTGTCTATCTGTGCCTCCATGTACAACAGCAGGTACAGAGAGGGGCCTAATCTCCCTGTTGTTATGCAAGCCTGGCCGTTATGGTGTGGAGCGCTGCCGTGTGATGCGCTGTGAGCATGTGCCCCGCGCTGTCTCTGCGTTCCACTATGGAGATACTAACGAGGGGTCAATGACCTTTTACTCACCATCAGCTCCCTTGGACCAGGCAGACAGACAGACAGACAGACAGATGGCCATTTTAAGCTTCTGCGCTGCTCAGAAGAAGAGGCAAAAGGTGGCAAGCAACTCCTTCCCCTTTTTCTTTACTTATTTCTGGTTGCTTTTTGCCATCGGGCATTGCATAGCAATGCAAAGTGAGCCAACTTTAGAAGAGACGGGCCCTGCCGTGGCCCAACAGTAGGGCACTGGGTTAAAATGCCAGCGACCCGGGTTTGGTTCCAGTCCGGGTCATTTGCCGATCCCTCCCCATCTCTCTTTCCCCTCTCATTTCCTGTCTCTCTTCCACTGTCCTGTCAAAGTAAAGGCAAAAAGAAGGGGTTTGTCAGGGGCAGCCAATTAGAGCACAGGCCTTTAGATCAGAGGGTTGCCTGTTGAAATCCCAACCTCACCAGTACCTTCATCCATGGCTGAAGTGTCCTTGAGCAAAGCACCTAACCTCACACTGCTCCAGGGCCTATAACCAATACCCTGAGGAGGAAACCCGGCAGAGGATATCTTTCTCTACTACATGGTCAACTTTAACAAAGACATACAGTATATTGTTGCTGTTTGCATTTTCTTGATTTTGTCATAACCACCACCCCCCCCAACATCCCATCTCCTCACCCCGTGTGCTCTGCCACCCTTTTGTTTTTTTCCCACTTCTTTTCCTTTCTTTTCTTAGAAAATCTGCATCTATCTCTGAGTCTGCATTTCTCCATACTTTCACTTCCCCCTTTTCTTTTAAAGTGCTGTGTGCCACTTCTGTTCTGTGTCTAGACACCAGTGGTAGCTTGAACAGAGGAACACAGGGCCGGGCGGGTCGATGGAGGCTACAAAGCAACATTTGCAAGTGTTAATGGTGCCAACTTAATGAATGTTCAAATCTATTCTTTGGGGATTGAATTATCACCGTCAAATTCATTGTGTATGTCCAGGCAGACCAGGGCAGAAAGGAGAGTGTTGGAGAGTGTTGAAGGGACTTCAAAGGGCTTTGAGTGGGGAACAGATTGGAGCTTTTGGTGGCGATGGTGGGGGGGCAAAACAGTAGGTGGGCAATAAACTCTACAACAACAACAGCAGCGGCACCTACCCACTTAACATCTAATCAGCCGGAGCCGCCGCAGTTAGGGGCCATTTTGAGCAACCACCATGCCCAAAGTACCTTCGTCTTTGCACGGTAGGTGGGCAATAAATTCTAAAACAACAACAGCAGCGGCACCTACCACTTAACATCTAATCAACTGGAGCCACCGCAGTTAGGGGCCATTTTGAGCAACCATGCCCAAAGTACCTTCGTCTGACTGGGGGGGTGGGGGCAATTGGAGACAAATGGTGTGGCCTGCTGTGGCCAAACTGCTGCTTTTCACCAAGCTGTGAATGACTCTGCCATATGCACACTTTTGTTTCCAGTTGAAAGAGGTTCTTATCTACCTGTCTGAACTGCTCTGTTCTCCTTATCCATTCGAATGTACTGGTATGTGCTGTTCACTCGGGCCTGTAAGATAGTCCTATATATGAGTGTGTGTGTGTGTGTGTGTGTGTGTGTGTGTGTGTGTGTGTGTGTGTGTGTGTGTGTGTGTGTGTGTGTGTGTGTGTGTGTGTGTGTGTGTGTGTGTGTGTGCACGTGCGCGTGCGCGTGCGCGTGCATGTGTGTGTTGTTTTTAGGAAGGCATCAGCATATCTGGGTAAACAATAGCTAAGAACAAATGCACATGTATTCATGCACACTCAGTGCCACAACAGTGCTATACTAATTAGTGTATTTAGTCAGACAGAGTGCTGGTCCTTTTGTTGCAGTGTGTTGCGTGTTTGTTTGCTTCTTCGTGTCATCCCAAATCTCTGCTGTGTTGTTGGCACTGAAGGTATAATGAAACCCCCACGATAGTGCCCCGAGGCGAGGCCCTTTACGTCTGGCAGCAAGGGGCATGCAGACTCATGTCGAATGCCTGCCTGGCTGCTGCTGGGCGAAAACAACAAAACCTGACAAGTGAAAAACAAGTTGAGAAAGAAATGATACACCTCAAGGCAAAATGAGAGAGGAACAAGCGGATGAGAAGAGAGGAGAGGAGGAGGAAAGGAGGCGGAATAAAGGGAGGAAAAGCAGGAAGGAAGAAAGAAATTGAGACGAGAGCAGAGTTTATACTAGGGAGGATTTCTTCAGCGGTGCAGGGTTACTATAGGTTATGAGCGTTCTTCTGCACCTGCAGGAAGGGGTGCATGGAGGGACAAACAGAACAGATGTTTGGGTGAAGTGATGTGCTGTGCTGTGCTGTGCTGACCGTCATGAATGATGCTTGTGGTTTTCCTGTTTGTGTCATAGTGGGCCTAAGGCCTAACTAAGGCAGTGCAGAGACAAATTCGGGAGTTTCACTGGTTGCGTGATTCCAGTAAGAGGTGGAATTTTGGAAAACAGTGAGTGTGTGTTTGTGTGTGTGGGTGTCAGCTCAGCAAAAGTAACCGTTTGCGCAATTGTCCAAACACAATCTCTCTGTACCTCTGTCAGTCTGTGTCTGTCTGTCTGTGTGCCTTTCTCTCTCTCCCTTCCTATTTCTTTCTTTCTTTCTTTCTTTCTTTCTTTCTTTCTTTCTTTCTTTCTTTTTTTCTTTCTTTCTTTCTTTCTTTCTTTCTAAATCTCGATCTTACCCTCCATCTCTCATCTCGCGTGTTTATTTGTGCCCCCTTGTTTTCCAGGCAGAAGCTGAGTCGCAAACAAAGCTCCAGTGAACATTATCAGCACAAGGCATGAGGGATAATCAGAGTTGCTTTTCTGGAGCTCAGTTTCTCTTTCTTATGATTTGTCTGACACACGCAAGCACACACATACGCAAACATTGATGCACACACACATGCATGTACACACGCGCATACGGACACTCACTAAAAAAGTATTTTAGGAAATGTATGTGGGAAATGAGTCATTTTCATGCACCGACTGAGTTTTACGGACAAGTTGTCTACAGTGAAGTGAAAGTCATGGCAAAGAATATGCTAAACTGAAATAAAGAGGCGTATGCCATTCTTTATGAAGGAATCCTTAATCCATAATGGTTGGAATCCGTAGGTTGGTTGGTATATGTACGTAAAGAAACTATGCATTGTGTTACTTTACTTTGGACATGGCACCAATTAGAGGTATAATAAGAATGTGTAAACATGGCTTCACTGGAGAGAGTTATGGTGTCATCTGCTGGTGCGCTGTGCAACTGTACAGTCATGCTTGGAGTGCTCTGCGCCTGAAACCAGCAGGAAATAAAACCAAACAGTAAGTACAGAAAAGACAGTTCCACTCGTCCTAATTAGGCCTAAGTGTGGAATCTATTGTATTACAGAACAGTATATATATACATTATACATTATACAATATACATTTTTGTTATGCTGTTGCTATTACATTGCATTGTATAATGTTGCGCCCAGCTTACACTTTTATCGAAAACAAATCACAAAAGGTGACATAGACAAAATATGGATATCCATATGCATATGACGTGCTCTACTATTGAATATGAATGGGAAATGTACAGTGACTGTTGAGAAGCGTGAACCCCAAGATCTTTTAATCAGCAAACAAACAGTCAGCAGTGTTGCCCTCATGTTTTCACAGCGTAGCTGTGTGTTTTTATGTGGAGTCAGAAGATCAGCTGGCAGTGTTGGGGGGAGTCAAGAGGGGTGTTGGTGTTGGGGGTTTGGGGTTTGTTTGGGGGGAGGGTGTAATCAGTGGGGACGGGATTAGAGGAACACAAAAAAGAGCAGGGGTGCAGCATGTTCCTGCGTCCTGCGGAGAATAAAGGGATTGGAATGCGAATGCAGCTCTAGACATGTCCCCCCGTGAGGGAGGAGGAGAGGAGTGTGTGTGTGTGTGTGTGTGTGTGTGTGTGTGTGTGTGTGTGTGTGTGTGTGTGTGTGTGTGTGTGTGTGTGTGTGTGTGTGTGTGTGTGTGTGTGTGAGTGTGTGTTATTGCCTATGTGCGTGTGTGCTTGCGTGTGTGCCATGAATGCATTTGTCAGCAAGGTTTGGAGAGCAGGTTTCTTTATGTAATGTTTTAGGCAATAAAATACCGGAAACTAATAACCGACAAAGATGTTTTTGGGGATGAGGGGGCGAACAGTGACTGCACATGAATGTGTTTGTCAGTACGTGACTGTCTCTGTCTCTCTCTCTGCCTCTATCTTTTGTATGTGTGTGTGTCTGCATGCATGGGTGCGTGCGTGCTTGTGTACGTGCGTGCGTGTGTGTGTGTTGGGGCACGTGAAGCTGGGCCTCAGAGGCTGGATAGGGGCTTTGCTTCCATCGGCAGATACAGGCATTAAAGGGGCATTTAAAAAGGCCCATCTATCCTTGATCGCAGATGGTGGATTAAACGTGTGGGTGGGAATGATTTAGAAACAAAAACAGAAAGGCGAACATCATGAATCTGACGCAAGTGAAGGAACTAGCAGAGGCGTTGTTGTGGTGTGATCATCACGCGATCATGGATGGCAGAGCAGACATGTCCAAACAGTAGCACCACCAGTGTTGGGAAAGTTCATTTCATACAGGAGCTAGTTCAAAGTTCAGTTCACACATTTCAAAATGAACTAGTTCGTTCATCGTTCATGTTTGTTTATAGTTCATAGTTTGTCCATAGTTCCAAAAATGAACTCGTTCATATGCAAGAGGTTGTTGCCAGCTATATTGTTCAATATTATTAGCAAAGCCTATAGGCCTATACCACAGATAGTATTTTTTAAATCAGAACACTGAACATATGCGTTTGATGTCATCTTATACTATGGGGGCTTTTGGAAATGTGGCACCCTATTAAACAAAGGCGCAGGTAGTTCGTTCGCCGGCACCAGAATGAACTCATTCATAGTTTGTTCATCAGGAAATTAATTAACATGAACGTTCAGTTCACGTTTGCCTACATTTTAAACTTGTTTATGAACTATAGTTTATTGATAGTTCAGGTACAACACTGAACATCACATCAACATGGCAGAGGTTTATGAAGTTGCTGTGAAAGTAAAACAAATGTAAAACCCTCATTAGGTACTCTTGTGGTATATTGGTGTAACAACAATGTATTATCATGTACTAGGCTTGTTCTTACATCATGAGATCACTTATAAATACATATTGAAACGTCCACTAATTTACTAACTACAGCACAGTATAGGCTTTTTAAAGATGCAGTCTCTTTCTCTGTTAAAAAATAGCAGGGTAGGCCGGGTTATTTGAACTGCTGAGGAGGTTCAAGCTAAATATTGACACAGGAGAGAGAAATACTATGCGATAAATATGGCATTATATACAGTATGTTGATAAATTATTGTGAACAAAAATGAAGGTAGGCCCTATTATACCTTTTGCCGTTTTGAATCAATAACTTGTTATATTGATGAATTACCGTGCATTGAGAGATTTTCTCTTTTCTGTTTTGAGTTGTCTTCATGTGGGATGGGATGACTTTGAAGGAGAGACATTACACTGCTTTCGTGTGTTTAAAATCTTTTATTAGTAAAGCTCAGGCTTGCATGGTGTAACCCTGTGTCAACACAGGAAATCCACTAAACAGGTGTTATGCACACACAAAAAACAAACACACCACATACAGCACACATACATATACACCAAACACAGTCTACTCTACCATTTTGGTTGAACACATTTTGTGCAAGTATATGGATATTGTCTCAAAAGCATCTGAGCCCACTAACAAAAGCCAGAGACAAGAAGTTAAATGTCTCTTCTGGAGGTATAGGCTGGCATTGAAATGTTGGATGTTGCAAACTCATTTCTATGCCCTCTCATCGCCCTATAAGGGCAAACCCGATGACACTTAACAGACCAAAACAGACCAAAAACTGGTGAAATAAGCAACTCCTTAAGTAGAGAGTGGACACACACACACACATACACACACACAAGCACAGGTGTAAAACAATGCCTCTTTTTGTGGGTTAGAAAGTAAAAAAAAACAAAAGGATCTTGTGCACTTGTGGTGCTGGGACAGAAGATTAATAATACTGAAACAGCTGGAGCCATATAGTCGTTAAAACAGTTTAAGACATGACAGCAAATGCCCTGTAAAAAACATCAGCAAGCCCAAAAAAAAGCCACGTTCCTCGCCTTCTCCCTACCCTCTTCTCATAACATTCGTACAGCCGAAGCAATACTGAAGAAGGGGAAAGAAAAACGGAAAAAAAAAACAAAAAACATCAACCCTCCCAAACAACCCTGACTGCCATTTGTGGTGGTGGGTAGTGGCAGCAGCAGTGTTTTGTGCTCAAGTTCTCTCTCTCCCTCTCTCTTACTCTGAAGTCCGGCGGCGTCAACCCCTTCTTAACTTCTTACTGGGGGCTGGCCTCCTTGATCTTCTCCATCACGGCCTGGACCTGCTCGCGGAGCTTGGCGGCGAAGGGCTCCACCAGCACGCTCAGCTCGTCGATCTTGCCCTCGAGGGTGGTGCGCAGGTCGGCGGCGGTCTGCTCCAGCTGCTCCTTGATGCTGCCGGCCTGGGCCTCCAGCTGGGAGCCCAGCTGCATGGTCTGGGTCTTGACCACCTCGGACAGGGCGCCCAGCTTCTCGGAGGTGCCGTCGCGCACCTGGCTGACGTAGG
>NC_085861.1:21983604-21986104 GCF_034702125.1 Engraulis encrasicolus | reverse complement strand
TGTTGGGTAGGGGGCCCTTTCAGATGACTTTGTCCTGGGCCCAGACAAAGCTGTCAGCGGCCCTGAGGTAATACAGGCCCCTTTTCAATACATTATTATAGTGGACTATGAAAACTGTAGTAGGCTGCGTTTTTTTTCCGCAACAATTGTGAATCATGGTGAATGGTACAAATCAACTTTGGCAGTAAAATGTATTAAGAACCATTAAGCTTGTTGTACTTGGAAAATCACCCGCTGTTAACCGCCTCCATTTGGAGACATCCCAAAAAAAGAATGAAAGAAATCAAGGCAAGTCAATGCATGTTCCGCTGAACTCTGCTTTACCTCTCTCCATAATGAGGACCTAAGAGAATTAGAGTCAACTCTCATGCAATCAAACTGCCTGCGTGCTCTTATTTCATGCAGGAAAGGCCAGGTTCCATGCTGAGGCACCATGCTCGGCTCCGAATTGTCACAAAAGCCTCAGTCCCACGCACACTGCACAGGATTTTCAGTCTGCCCCTCATCCTTGCTGTTTTACACACCCTTTGTTTGAGGGTGCACATTCTCTTAAATGTCATTTTATACAGCGATATAGTGGGGAAACGCATCCTTTTCATGTTCTTTCAGTATCAGGGAGGGTTCTAAATAATGCTCTAAAGAAGTTCTATTCTTATCGTCAGAGCACTTCATTATTAGGGCTTCGGTTCTGTTATCTAAGCTGCTACTATTAAGATTTTCAAAATGTCTGCATCCATAATGTTTGCGAACATCTGTGAATTCTCCAAGACGTTTGTGTTTTGTTGCCGGGCTGTGTGGAGAAAGTTCTGCAAAACTAAGAGTAGTAGGTGAAAGGTCTCTCGTGACTCATGGCACGAAATGTGCAAGAGTAATTGTTTTGCGATGTAAAGAGCTACTACAGTTTATAGATGCTCTTACCCATATGACAAAGAAAGACATGAAAGATTAAATTCTTCGGGGATTCAATTTTTAATTTGTACATGAGGAGTGAGAGATGGTACACTTTAATATTACAAGACCATTTAAAACTTGTCAAAAACCATACAGGAATCATTTTATGAGTGCGTCTTTTTCATATGGGACTGCTGACGTTCTCAAAGTCATTCTCTTCATGAGACATGAACAAACAACACTTTTCGGAGATGAGATATTTCTCTAGTGTCCTGCTGAGCTGTGGAGAAAGGTCTTCAAAGGCTGTAGGTGAAAGGTCTGTGACATGTCCTGACCAAATGTAACCCCTAGTATGCAAAGAGCTAGGCTATCTGTGCCAATCTGTCGTTAGAGTATGCAGGGTCCTTTATCCATCATCTCTGACTGTGTGGAGGGGCGAGGGGCCAACCTGGACCTTGTGATTTGTGGCCTGGGATTTGTTGTTACCTCCGCCAAGGTGGTTATTAACATTTAATGCAAGACCATTTTTGTTTAGTACTTCTAGTTTTCTTTATACTGCTACAGGTGAAGTTGTCCAAACATCTCCATGAATTCAATTGTAAACATAACATCCCACTTAGCTGACGCTTTTATCCAAAGTGACTTACAGATAGTACAGGGTATTGGTTACAGTCCCTGGAGAAATGTGGGGATAGGTGCCTTGCTTAAGGGCACTTCAGCCATGGAGGGAGGAAAGAAGGTAAGGGTGGGGATTGATCCCGCAACCCTGTAATCTACAGTCCAACTGCTTAACTCCATCTGTGATTTCTCCAAGATATGGTCTTTGTATTGTGTTGTGTTGGGCTGTGTGGAGAAAGGTCTTCAAGGCTCTGGGCAGTAGGTGAGAGGTCTGTGACATGTCCTGACCAAATGTAACCCCTTATCCAGCTCATCACCTCTAACTGTGTGAGAGAGAGACAGAGAGAGGGAGGGAGGGAGGGGGGGCAGGCTGGACCTTGTGGTTTTGTGGTCTGGCCTTTGTTAACGTCAGATGTGTCAGGAGACTGGCTTCTATCCCACATTTCACTCATTTACTCACTCATTGCTGACTTCATGTCCACTGAAGATGGCAGGGTGTAGGGTCACTGCTCCTTTCCTGCTGGGAGATGAAGAAATCAGCTGTGGAGTGAGGTGTAGACAGTCATCTGATTCTGACTCATGGCTGGTTCACATCAACTCGAAACTGCTGTCAGCTATAAAGTGAGCCAATTATACAGGAGAGAAGCTGACCACATTTGCATTTGTTTTGGTAGTGTTAAAGGCAAAAAGCAGAACACGATTTCATGCCACTGTCCTAATTCTTGCTTGCTCAGCTTTTCTTTTGAATTGTGTTGTATGCAATACACCTCAACATTCAGGAGTCAGAGACTGGGGTTAAGTTCGGTTATAGGATGTTGTTTCTTCTCCATTTTCATGTCACACTGTAAAAGTATAAGCAAAAGAACACCTTTATCAAGTTAATGGTATTTATTAATGACTGGCAATCACATTTTCATATCGTGCTGCTGTATAAGGAACGTACAAGGAAAATCTCCCAAAGTAGTACCAAGAAAGCTGGACTGGTTGATTT
>NC_085861.1:21913604-21981104 GCF_034702125.1 Engraulis encrasicolus | reverse complement strand
CTCCAAAACAAACTAGTGCTCGGTAAATTATAATATCTTATTAGTGAACAAGTTAGAGGGGCATTTTAGCAGGTGAAGGTTTCATGTTTTGTGAGCACTGAGAGGAATGTAATTTTAAGAATAAATTATATCAACTTTGGGTGTATCATTGGTAATACTTGGCTGGCGACTTAACTGAGTTAGGCCAGCGTTTCTCAACAGGGGTGCCGAGGCACCCTGGGGTGCCGCAGGCCCCCGTCAGGGGTGCCGCAGAAACATGGCTGATAAATAAATTATGTAATATATAATACAAAAAATTCTAAATTGATAAGTTAATGCTAGTCAGTGGAATCTTTCATCTGCCATTTACGCACAATAAAGTAAATATAGGTCGCCCCAGTCAGCTGCAACTTCGAACGTAGGTCGTGTGACGTCTCCAAATGTGCTACTTTTCTAAGCTTGTGTGGTATCGGATGCGATGCCATGTTACGGCTTGTTGGTTTGGGGTGCCTTGAAATTTTTCATGAATTGAAAGGGTGCCTCGCCTAAAAAAAGGTTGAGAAACACTGAGTTAGAGGATCCTTATATGGAGGTCTTACAGTTTGACCCCAGCTAGCTGTAATGTTTTGGATGCTTTAACGACCTACGGGGACAGATTATGAGTCCATGGGCCCCTGGGCCAAACAGCTAGAAACCCCCCCATCCATGGGTGTTGCTTCAGGGTTTTAAGACAGAGACCCTATGTCATTGTTGGGGGTTTCGGGGATTTGTTCCTCTAAAAAAATACAATACAATTGTGCGACATACAGTATAGCCATGGGTGCCGCGAGGGGGGGAAAGGTGTTACAGATTCTAAGGGCCCGACAGCTCTGACAGAGCCCTGGAAGGATGCTGATAACATAATTTGTCATTTTGGGGGCCCAAAATTTGAATCTTTCATGGGGCCCAAATGTTTTACCCCTGAGTATAGCACGATGGCAGAATGTAAATATCGAGGGTTGGGCTTCAGGGCCCCCTTGGTTGTGGAGTAATTTTCACACCCTCAGAACTTCACAATTTTATACGCTATTTTATTTGACAAGCGGTGCGACAACTAGAGATGCACCGGATCCTGATTTTTAGGATCCTGCCGGATACCGGGTCCACTGCTTAAGATCCTGCCGGATCCGGAACCGGATACCGGATCCTACGAAAGAGTTGAAACACATAGCCAACTCGCACACGCAGCGATTAGGGTTGTGAAAGACTGACTGAAAAGCCTAGGCTACGCAAAAAGTAGAGATGCCCCAGATCCTGATTTTTAGGTAACTGCCGCATACCGGATCCAGTGCTTAAGATCCTGCCGGATCCGGATAGTCTGAAAAACCCTATTATCCTGCCGGATCCGGAACCGGATCTTGGATCCTGTACATCTCTAGCGACAACATTATGTTTTTTACAAAGTAACCTACTAGACCGCTGTATGCATCTCATACATATGGTGTGCATTTACTGTACTACCACTGAGGAAAAGTCTACCTGGATGGGCTGTTACTGTATCTGATTGTTTTCCACTGCTTGAGGTATCGGCTGACTTGCTTAGGGTCAGAGTGCACTTTTACTGTTGGAGCTCAACTTTGATCCTTCCCATGACAGACAATCACACACACACACACACACACACACACACACACACACACACACACACACACACACACACACACACACACACACACACACACACACACACACACACACACACACACACACACACACACACACAAACACACACTGCACATTCGTGCACACAGGCAGGCAGAAAAACATGACCGTGATGTGGCACCCCCTAGTGTAACCAGTAGATAAATGCAAAAAGATAATAAATAGGTTGAAATCCCCCCAACAAATAAAAATCAACTTACTACTGTATGTGGGTTTGCCAAAAAGCAAACAAAAAACAGTTTCTGCATTCCCTTTACCTCTGAGTAGTGCATTCTCCGTAGCTTCTATGTCTACCTCCCCACACTTAACATATCATACAGACAAACAAAACATTATGAAAATTCCGTTTTATTTCAAATGTATGAAAATGTAAATACAATAAATAATGTTACCAACTACATCTTAATTAGCAAGGGTGATTTAGCTAGTCTTGGAGAAACTCTCAAACAGGGAGGTAAGCTGTGCTCTGAGGCCCTGGGCATAGGGGTCCAGTTTGTCCTTCAGGTCTTCAGCGTAGGGTGCCAGGCTCTGCTGGATCATCTTGGTTCTCTGGGTCAGCTGGGTCTGGAGGTCAGCAGTCAAGGGGGCCACACTGGCCTGGAACTCCTGCAGGTGCTGGTCCACCTTCTGCCTGAGCTCCTCGGTGTAGGGGCCCAGCTGGGACTGCAGCTCCTGCACGCTCTTCTCCAGACTTCCCTTCAGCTCCTCACTCTTCTGGAACAGGGTGGTTTTCAGGGACTCAGAGTCCAGAGACTCAGCAAAGGGAGCCACAGCAACCTTCAGATCCTCCACCCTCTGCAGAACCTGGACTCTCATGTCATTGGCATAAGGTTCCAGTTCCCCCTGAACTGTGGCAAGGTCCTGGGTCAGACGCTCCTTGAGCACCTCAGCCTCGTTGGTGATCTTTGCCATGACGTCTTGGGCCAGAGGGGTCATCTGGTTTTGGAGGGTGACTGCGTACTTGCTGGCAACATCTGCACTCTCCGTGAGTCTAGTGCTGTCAGAGAAATATGATATTGTCATTAGCTGCGATCTCAATGATTAGATGTTAATTGGATGAACATTTTTCAACCTCATCATACTGACTTACTTCACTTCCTGCCCAAATTCAGATGTTCTGATCATCTGCATGGTATCCTCTGCTGTCTGGGTTGCCTGGGCAACATAATTCCAGAATGCATCTGTCAGCTGATCGAGCTGTAGATGAGATGCTTCTGCGTTGCAGCCTGTGGTCGCAATGGAAAAAAGAGAAATAATAAGTTACAGAAAAAATACAGTTGAGCAGGAGAGGTAGTAGCAGTAGGCTAATTATTGACTAATAATGTAATATTGTCATGAATGAGGATCTTTTCACATGGCAAAGTTACATTTTCACATCATATTCTAGATCATATAAAAATAATTGTTAAATGTGCACTGTGTAAAATTGTCAGAGGTGGAAGAAGTACTGAAGTTGTGTGTACTTTTTGAGTACAAAAGTAGGCCTACAAGTACTTGCACATTGGCTATCTTTCTCCATGTCTGCCTACTTGATCCAATAGAAAAAAAGTTTCTGCAACGGTTTTCGGTTCTGTTTGAACAAGACTTTGGAGTCCTGTTAATTTTGTTTAAAGTATCTTTTCTGTCTGGGTGTCTGTTTGGAAGATGGGCTTGGTCCCGCCTCCCTGCCCGCAGCTGAGGCTACTCAAATATCCACGAAACACAACAGAAAAACCTAGGATAAATGTAACTAGTAACTAAGTCTTCTTCTAGAAATGTAAGGAGTAGAAAGTACAAGTAATTGTCAAAAAATTTAACTGAGTAAAAGTAAAAGTCTGCATTTTTTACTCAAGTAAGTACAAATTACAGAAAAAACTACTTAAGTACAGTAACGAAGTAAAACATACTTAGTTACGTTCCACCTCTGAGAATTGTGGCAAGAGTAGGTACATATCTTACCAGTGAATGCGACAAAAGCGAGCAGCACAAAGACCTTCATTTTCAGTATTCTGTTTTTGGATAAAAATGAAATCATTAGTCACTTTGAACGTCTAAAATAAAGCTCATTTTCAGATGTTCCAGACATGTATCCTAACTTACCTCTGAGTGTCTTCTGTCACCGTTTTGTTGTCTGTAGATTGTGTTAACTTGGTTATGGTTTGTCTGCGTATATATACACTCAGGGGAAGTGACTGTGGTTGTGTTGTACAGGCAAAGGTCTTGCATGCCATGCACTGCTGGAAGTAGACCACGGTCACACGCCTTCCCACATCATTTTATAGCATGGAAGTTCAGTCGAGGTAGGCTACTGTGTGTAGAGCATAGTTCTTAACCTGGGGTCCGGGCCCCCCTGGGGCACCATAGATTGCATGGGAAGTGCAGAATTTCTTCTTTGCTGAGGTTAGTAAAATTATACTTGTGAACGTTATAAAACAGAATCCCAACAACACATCCAACAGGATAACCTAAAATCAATCCAATTTATAATGTTTTTCCCATGTTATCTCATGAAGGTATTCATTATTGTCTCAAGCAAGATTCATGGTTACTCATCACTTACATTACTTCTCATAGTAATGTACGGATAGACTGTTGGGTTGGGTTTGTGGCTTGTCTCAAATACAGATAATGGGAGCTTTAAGAAAATAAGGCTCAACATAACTGGTCTAGATTCATGTTTATGTTAGTTGTTATTTTTCTCTGGTGTTGAGACATTTCTTGTGCCATATATGGTACCCCAAATCCCTGATAAGAAGGAGTTATCGTTGAGGAAAGTCTGAGAAATTCCATTGTAGGCGATGGCCTTTGCTCCACATTCTACTTATATATTTGGCATGAGATGACACGGCGTGTGGATGACGCGTTAGCATGAGATTACAGACTACATAATATAGGTCACTTGTGACACTACATGTATGGCTGTCTACAGCGCAATAATGTGAGTTTCAATATTTTATTTCGGTGGACACCTCATCCACTTCACTAAAACCTAATACTTTGACACACTGAATAAGTAATGTTGAAATGTTATCAATAGGCCATCATTGCATCTAAAACGTTAGGTCTAACTTTATATTTTTTATCTTAAAACACTATTTCCCCATGTCACATAACAGCCATAAAAGTAACTAATATGATACTGAACTTGTAAGAGGTTTACCTCAATACGTCTCTGGCTGTCTTGTTTTCAAACATTGTGTCACTGAAGGAACAGTGTAGGGTACACATTGTAAAAGCAAATGAGGATTTAAAAGAAGATCTTAAAGATTGGAAAGAGGAGATGTGTGAAGGGACGCTCTTCCTTTTTCGGACAATGATTTATTCCAATGTATATGAACTAAAACACAAATAACATTTTTCAATACAATGTACTGTATTGTACAAGACCTGCCCTTCTAATCTCGTTTGGTTATCATTATATTAATACATTTATTTTATCCTGATCAGAACGGCCAAAGTTATGCCAGTCAAGCTTTTTGTATAAATGATTAAATGTCTTCCAGCAAAATGAGTTCAATCTGGGTACTCTACAGCTCTCTCTTTTTACTACCAGGACATGTATGACTGAGAATATAGATGTTATGTTTAGTATCTCCCTGTCAGATTGAACTGAGAGTGGAAATGTAAGCTGTAAGGCGTTAAGTTCTGCCAGGAATATGAGACGCTATGCGGCTCATTTATTCTCTTGCATTAACCAACCAATCACTGTTCTAGTTCTTAGGCATACCCTTTCCTTTGCATTATCATTCATTTACCTACAGCCAATAGGAAGCCTTCCCGCTCATTCATAAACCCTCTGTCTATCTCTGCTCTTCCGCTGACTAGAGTACGCAGGTGTTGACGCTCCCACCACCTCCCCTTCAGCCGCCATCACTGGCCAGTCCTCATCCCATGAGGAGGCCCCGCAAGGCGTCCCTGCTTTCGACGCAGTCCGCCATCTTCTCTTCTGCCTTGCCACCACGAGGATGCTGAGAGCGTCCGCTCTACTCATCACAGTCCTAGGTCGATGGTCCTCTCATTACTCTGTGCGGATGCCACCACCTCCAGCCACCGTCACCAGTTAGTCCCCATCCTGTGAAGGGGGGGGGTAGACTCTCGCCTCCCTGCCTAATCCATCGGCAGGATATGCGCCCTCTTCATGTGAATCAATCTAAGTAGGCGGGGGCATACGCCAAAGAGAATCACTATTGCATACTTAAGTGTTTCAATAAATGTCTGAAACTTAACTTGGTCTATCCAGTCTTTCATGGTAGAACTGAGTTTTCTTTGCAAAACTGTAAACATTTTGTAGGAACAGCAATTGGGCAAAATTTGTGCAAGGCAATATGTGTTGGATTAAAGTCTTGTCTCCCACTCCCTTCCTCTCATTTCTAGCAAAGACTTTTCAAGACTTTGCCGTGAGTATTATTCAAAATTACAGTTGCCACTTTGCTTTTTTGCCTTGCTTTGTGCAAGAAAATAGTTTATCATATTAAACTTGCCATTATATGACTGCCTGCTGCGCAAAATATACTCAATTGATGTTGGACATCTTAAATCAAATAGTAGTTATGGAAACACTGATTGAAAAATATTGACAGCTTTTGAGACACAGATCGAAGCACCCCTGCTGTGTTTGTCACATACATGATGCACACAGAAGGTGACTATAGTGAAGTTCATGACCTCCTTGATCTGAAAATATTGAACTGTCGTCAACCTGTCACATCTGCCCAATTAGGTACTGTATATAAAGGCACCAAGGTATTGCTTTCTGTATTAAGGTTTTCTACCTGTTCCCGGTTCTCGGTAGATTCTGTATTTAGATTGTAACAATGCCTCAAATATTCCAGAGTGGAACTTGATAAACCAATAACATGATTTTCATGTGCACTGCCTGTGTGTGTACTTCAAACGCTCACGTTATTGCCATTCATAGTTTTCATTAATTTACACACACTTGGTCTAGGATCAGACTCATGCTTGATCTCAAATGGTGCACTTGTGCACTTCAGTGTTCATGTTTTAGTGCATATGGCATATTAATATTAACTACGCACTGAAACATGGTGACCGAAGTGCACAAGAGCATCTGAGACACAGTATTGGTCTTGACTTTGTTTCTTCTACAGTAGTCCTGGTCTTGGACTTGTCATGGACTATGAAGGTGGGCTTGACTTGCAGTCCTGCTTTTCAGCAACCATATGTCGTTCAGTAAATATCACCTTCGTTCTCTACAATATCACTGCTTCTTAACTCTACAGAAATCAGACATACACAAACTTAGGAAAACAGTGGTTTATTATACAACAATAAATTAGTTTAAATACAACACATCATGTTACCAACCATGCCTTTAGAAATCCATCATAAAATCACAGTTAGCTAGTCTTGGAGAAACTCTCATACAGGGAGGTGAGCTGTGCTCTGAGGTCCTGGGCGTAGGGGTCCAGTTTGTCCTTCAGGTCTTCAGCGTAGGGTGCCAGGCTCTGCTGGATCATCTTGGTTCTCTGGGTCAGCTGGGTCTGGAGGTCAGCAGCCAAGGGGGTCACATTGGCCTGGAACTCCTGCAGGTGCTGGTCCACCTTCTGCCTGAGCTCCTCTGTGTAGGGGCCCAGCTGGGACTGCAGCTCCTGTACGCTCTTCTCCAGACTTCCCTTCAGCTCCTCACTCTTCTGGAGCAGGGTGGTCTTCAGGGACTCAGAGTCCAGGGACTCAGCATAGGCAGCAACGGCAACCTTCAGATCCTCCACCCTCTGCAGAACCTGGACTCTCATGTCATCAGCATAAGGCTCCAGTTCCTCCTGAATGGTGGCAAGGTCTTGTGTCAGACGCTCCTTCAGCACCTCAGCCTCGTTGGTGATCTTTGCCATAACGTCTTGAGCCAGAGGGGTCATCTGGTTTCGGAGGGTGACTGCGTACTTGCTGGCAACATCTGCACTCTCCGTGAGTCTAGTACTGTCAGAGAAATATGATATTGTCATTAGCTGCGATCTCAATGATTGGATGTTTATTGGATATATACCGTATTTTTAATCTTATCATACTGACTTACTTCACTTCCTGCCCAAATTCAGATGTTCTGATCATCTGCATGGTGTCTTCTGCGGTCTGGGTTGCCTGGGCAACATAATTCCAGAATGAATCTGTCAGCTGATCAAGCTGTAGATGAGGTGCTTCTGCGTTGCAGCCTGTGGTCGCAACGGTAAAAAAGATAAATGATAAGCTAAAGAAAAATACAGTTGAACAGGAGATGTAGTAGCAGTTGGTTAGGATTTAATGACTAATAATGTAAGGATATTGTCGTGAATGATCTCATTTTTATCCTTTTCACTTGATAAAGTTAAATTTACGCATCATATTCTAGATCATATACTGTATAAAGAACTGTTAAGGTGTATTATGACATGAGGCATACATTACATCATCAAATGAAGAAATGTTAAAATTTTAGCAGAAGAAAACAGCTTACCAGTGAGCGTGAGAAAAGCGAGGAGCACAAAGACCTTCATTTTCAGTATTCTGCTTTTGGAAAAAATTGAAATCATTAGTCACTTTGATTACCTTCTAAATTCAAACGTCTAAAATAAAGCTCATTTTAAGATGTTCAGGACATGTATCCTAACTTACCTCTGAGTGTCTTCTGTCACCGTTTGTTGTCTGTAGATTGTGTTAACTTGGTTATGGTTTGTCTGCGTATATATACACTCAGGGGAAATGACTGCGGTTGTGTTGTAGAGGCAAAGGTCTTGCATGCCATGCACTGCTGGAAGTAGACCATGGTCACACGCCTTCCCACATCATTTTATAGCATGGAAGTTCAGCCGAGGTAGGCTACTGTGTGTAGAGCATAGTTCTTAACCTGGGGTCCGGGCCCCCCTTGGGAACCATAAATTGCATGGGATGCGCATAGTTTTTTCTTCACTGAGGTTATTAAAATTATACTTGTGAACGTTATAAAACAAAATCCCAACAACACATCCAATAGGATAATCTAAGTTGAATCCAAATTATTATCCATGTTAGCTCATGAAGGTATTATGTATTAATGTCTTGAGCAAGAGGCATGGTAACATATCACTTACATTAACTCTCATAGTAACGTAGGACAAAATGTTGGGTTGGGTGTGTGGCTTGTTTAAAATACATATAATGGGAGCTTTAAGAAAATAAGGCCAAGCATACCTGGTCCAGATTCATGTTTATGTTAGTTTTCAGTGTTCTCCGGTGTTGAGACATTTCCTCTGCCATACACGGTACCCAAAATCCCTGATAAGAAAGAGTTATCTGTGAGGAAAGTCTGAGAAATTCCATTGCAGGCGATGGCCTTTGCTCCACATTCTACTTATATATTTGGCATGAGATGACACGGCGTGTGGATGACGCGTTAGCATGAGATTACAGACTGCATAATATAGGTCACCTGTGACACTACATGTATGGCTGTCTACAGCGCAATAATGTGGATTTCAATATTTTATTTTGGTGGACACCTCATCCACTTCACTAAAACCTAATACTTTGACACTGAATAAGTAATGTTGATATAGCATCTATAATAGGTCATCATCGCATCTGAAACGTTAGGCCTAACTTTATAATAGGCTCAAGCTGTGCCCGTTGTTATTATCTGAAAAACACTAATTCCCCATGTCACATAACAACCATAAAAGTAGCTAATAGGATACTGAACTTGAAACAGTTTTACTTCAATACGTCTCCGGCTGTCTTGTTTTCAAACATTGTGTCACTGAACGAACAGTGTAGGGTAGGTCTACACGTTTTAAAAGAAAATGGGGATTTGTGATGGAGTGACCATCACTAGGTTTTAGAGTGTGTTCTGACTGTCACACTGACACGCCTGGCTCTGTGGTGTAGCGGTGAGAGCCTCAGTTTACCACCCCAGAAGGTCCAGTTTTGAGTTCCAGCTGGGGAACTCTACTACCCTTTGCTACAGGATTCAAATGAAGATCTTAAAGATCGGAAAGAAGGAGATGTGTGAAGGGAAGCTCTCTTCCCTTGTCTGACAATGATTTATTACAAAGTATATGAAACACAAATAACATTTGTCAATACAATGTACTGTATTGTACAAGACCTGCCCTTGTAATCTCGTTTGGTTATCATTATTTTAATACATTTATTTTATCCTGATCAGAAGGGCCAAAGTTATGCCAGACGTCAAGCTTTTTGTATAAAAGATGAAATGTCTTCTAGCGAAATGAGTTAAATATGGGTACTCTACAGCTTGCTATTTTTACGACCAGGACATGTATGACTGAGAATAGAGATGTTATGTTTTGCATCTCCCTGTCAGATTGAACTGAGAGTGGAACTGAGTTTTCTTTGCAAAACTGTAAGCATACTGTATGAACAGCAATTGGGCAAAATGTGTGCAAGGCAGTGTGTGTTGTATTATTGTCTGGTCTCCCAGTCCCTTCCTCTCATTTCTAGCAAAGACTTTTCAAGACTTTGCCATGAGTATAATTCAAAATTACAGTTTCCACTTTGCTTTTTTTGCCTGGCTTTGTGCAAGAAAATTGTTTACCATATTGAGGTTGCAATTATATGACCAACTTGTGCACAAAATGTGATCAATTGGTGTATGACATCTTAAATCAAATATCCCAGTAATTGTGGAAACACTGATTGAAAAATATGGACAGTTTTTGAGCACCCCTGCTATGTCATATACATAGGGAAGCCGGTCTGTTGCCCCGGGCTTAAGGTCAGATTAGACTTCAGCAACTGCGAGCGTGAAAAGTCGCGTAGGAGTGGCCACGAACCAACTTTGTATTCCTGCATCTGCGAGCTCTGCGAGGTCCGAGGTCTCGTCGCGAGCCACATTTGAAATTGCGTGATTACCTTCACTTCATTGCAAGCACTGCGGTCATTATTAAGCAATGTTGCTTTCTAGCCCGGTTAGCTAAGTATTTTCACACAAACTGCAATGGCAATGTAGGCCTACTGGTATCATTATTTGACATACTCAGTCTGTTTTCACGGGCAGAAAATGCAAGCATGTAAACAGTTGATTCTGCCGATGTGTGTTTACATTCGGTGGAGGAAGCTACGATAGTAAAACCGCAGGCATTGTGCCACGAGTGTTCAACTGATGTAGTGTTTGTTACTTAGCTTGTAGCTTCGTGTATTTACACACATTTACACACAAGGCATTAACATAGTTTTTTTTAAACAGAATACAGCTCTGCTCTCACAAACTACCGGCATTGCGCTGCTGCCACAAGAATAAGGAAGTAGTGAGACGACCAATCAGAGCGCCTTTTTGTCTGCATCCTCCGCGTCCGTCGGACGGATAGTTAGGATTTTTTTCGAGGCGCTCGACGACGGGCACAGAGCCTCTGCGTGAGGGGCGTGGACTCGCACAGACAGAAGACGGACGGACGCAGAGGCTATGCGTCCGAAGCATAAATCTAGCTTTAGGGACAGAGGAGGCCCACAATTGGGTCCTCATTACATTGAATGTACTGAGAAGAGGGCCCTTTAAAATGACTTTGTCTTGGGACCAGCCAATGCTGTCAGCGGCGCTGCACATACACAATACAGTACAGAAGTTGACTATGAGTGAAGTTCATGACTTCCTTGACCTACAAAGATGGAACTGCCATGATAACCCATTCAACCTGTCGCATCTGCCCAATCAGTATGTAAAGGCACCAAGATATTGCCATCTGTATTAAGTTCTTCTACCTGTTCCCGGTTCTCGGTAGAGGCTGTATTTTAAACAATGCCCATCAAATATTCCAGAGTGGAACTTGATAAACCATTAACATGATTTTCATGTGCACAGCCTGTGTGTGTGCTTCAAAAACGCTCATATTATTGCCATTCATCATTTTAATTGATGTAAACACACTTGGTCTTGGCTCAGACTCGGTCTGGACTCGGTTTCTACATGTCCTGTTGTGAAGTGAAAGTGAAAGCCCAACTGGGAAACTGCAACTCCCATTGTCATTGCGACACAGCACTCTGCAGCACACAAGTGTTCACTGCACATTGCACACAACAAAATTGCATTTATGCTTCACCCGTGCAAGGGGGCAGCCCCCAATGACACCCCAATGGAGCAGTGCGGCGGGACGGTAACATGTTCAGGGTACCTCAGTCATGGAGGAGGATGGGGAAGAGCACTTGTTAATTACTCCCCCCACCAACCTGGCGGGTCGGGAGTCAAACCGGCAACCGGCAAGTCTGACGCCCTAACCACTTACCCATGACTGCTTGTGGACTTGTCATTGACTCTATGAAGGTGGTCTTGACTGTCTTGCAGGCCTGCTCTTCAGCAGCCATATGCTTTACCATTGTTCAGTAAATATCACTTATTTTTGTCTATCACTACTTCTTAACTCTACAGAAATCATATATGCACAAACTTGTGAAAATTGTGGTTTATTATGAAAAATAAATTAGTTTAAATACAACACATCATGTTACCAACCATGCCTTTACAATTCCGTCATGAAATTACATTCAGCTCGACTTGGAGAAACTCTCATACAGGGAGGTGAGCTGTGCTCTGAGGTCCTGGGCGTAGGGGTCCAGTTTGTCCTTCAGGTCTTCAGCGTAGGGTGCCAGGCTCTGCTGGACCATCTTGGTTCTCTGGGCCAGCTGAGTCTGGAGGTCAGCAGCCAAGGGGGCCACATTGACCTGGAACTCCTGCAGGTGCTGGTCCACCTTCTGCCTGAGCTCCTCGGTGTAGGGGCCCAGCTGGGACTGCAGCTCCTGCACGCTCTTCTCCAGACTTCCCTTCAGCTCCTCACTCTTCTGGAGCAGGGTGGTCTTCAGGGACTCAGAGTCCAGGGACTCAGCAAAGGGAGCCACGGCAACCTTCAGATCCTCCACCCTCTGCAGAACCTGGACTCTCATGTCATCAGCATAAGGCTCCAGCTTCCCCTGAACGGTGGCAAGGTCCTGTGTCAGACGCTCCTTGAGCACCTCAGCCTCGTTGGTGATCTTTGCCATAACGTCTTGAGCCAGAGGGGTCATCTGGCTTTGGAGGGTGACTGCGTACTTGCTGGCAACATCTGCACTCTCTGTGAGTCTAGTGCTGTCAGAGAAATATGATATTGTCATTAGCTGTGATCTCAATGATTGGATGTTAATTGGATGAACATTTTTCAATCTCATCATACTGACTTACTTCACTTCCTGCCCAAATTCAGATGTTCTGATCATCTGCATGGTGTCCTCTGCGGTCTGGGTTGCCTGGGCAACATAATTCCAGAATGCATCTGTCAGCTGATCAAGCTGTAGATGAGTTGCTTCTGCGTTGCAGCCTGTGGTCGCAATGGTAAAAAAGATAAATGATAAGTTAAAGAAAAATACAGTTGAGCAGGAGATGTAGTAGCAGTTGGCTAGGATTTAATGACTAATAATGTAAGGATATTGTTGTGAATGATCTCATTTTTATCCTTTTCACTTGACAAAGTTACATTTACGCATCATATTCTAGATCATATACTGTATAAAGAACTGTTAAGGTGTATTATGACATGAGGCATTACATCATCAAATTAAGAAATTGTAGCCGAGTGCCCCGCCTACGAAGTCGGCACGGTATTTCCGCAGCGCAGCGCACCTGCATTCAGCCAATTACCTTAATTACAGCGACTGCTTAAAAGCAGCTTGCTTTCCTGTCGTGTATGGCCTGACTTTCACTACGTTTCCTTTTGACTGTGCCGTGGGTTGCCGGCAGGTAAGCGCAGTCTCTCTATGCACATTGTATGTTTTAAAGAGTAACTTTTAACCACTGATCTTATGCTTTGGTAGGCGTCTGTGGCTGGCTGGTGAGGTCCTCGCGTATGCGCTGTGGGCTATCGTGTTGACTACTGAGCAGCATTCGGGTTCAGGTGTGTTTTGACTCTCTCTCTCTCTCTCTCTCTCTCTCTACTCTTTTATTCCTGTCGCTTGTCTTAATTTTAATATTGTTGGCCTTCCTTAACAGGAGGGTGCGACATGGTGTGATGACCGAACGAAACTGATTTAGTTTTGGTATTCCGGAGGCAAGGTAATTAAGATATTAATGATGGAGCAAGTAACCATTTTAATTTAAAGAAGCCTCGGTCTAATCATGACTTTGTTTTTATAGGAAAGACTTGTGCTGCTTCGTGCCGCTGCTGTTTTGCCACTTTTTGTTTATGATTAAGGTTACGACTTGTCCACATTCTGTTTGTTTTCTTTTGTTTCTGATGCGCACATCCCCCGATGAGTGATGCTCTGGTAGCTTCTGTTTCTAGTGTGTGGGGGCGCTTGGGAACAGATTTGGACTGTATAGCTTACCCTTGGGTATGTGTGCTTGTGGCGCTCATGAGTACTTGTGTTTTCTTTTTGTTTTTAACCAACTGTAATGTGACTTGTCCAACACACTGATAGGTCTTTAATGGTCGCTGTTGTTGCCCTATCGCAGGACTGGTCCAGGTCCACTGGAGTGCGGGCTTTTCTGGGTTTTCCCTGTCAGCCCGACTGTCTTTATAGTTGACTGCATGCTTAGTGGGCTTGTTTGTAGTGTTCACCTTTCAACCGTGCGTTTGCAGTCGGTGTGGATACGACTTGCAGTGTGTGTGTATGCAAGTGTGAGTATTTTTCACCACAGGTCTCGGGTGTTAACTTGGGTCTCTCCTCTGGCGATCGGACCACCTTGTTGATAGGCCTCAACATCACAGTAAGCCTAAGCTAAATTGCACACACATAGCCATTTTATTCAGTAAATAGTAATCACACCTTTTTATATTAATGGTTAATGCTGAGAATAAATTGTAATAAAAATATATATTTTGCACTAATCAAATTGCCTTCCAGCCTCGTCTTCCTCTTCCAGCATTACTCTATAAATAAATATCCAACCATTTGAACTTGAGCATTGTGTCTCTGCTGCCTTTATTCATTGTACGAACCTGTGTGCTATTAAGTGCATATTCTGTGTCAGGGGTGAAACCAACTAGAGTGGTCAGTTGGTGGTATTTACAATTTTCCCTTCGGGGTGGCGTGGTCGTGCTACAAGGTCAACCAAGGTCAACCGGGGTCATAGTTACCCCGGTTACATTTTGGCGTAGTCGGCAGGATGGAGTTCTTCACGGAGCTGCTGGATAAGATCTTGGCCGAGGAGGAACGCAGGAAGAAGAGTAACAAAGGGGGCCAGAAGAGAGAGAGACTCAAAACACACCTGAACCCGAATGCTGCTCAGTCGTCAACACGATAGCCCGCAGCGCATACGCAAGGACCTCACCAGCCAGCCACAGATGCCTACCGAATCATAAGATCAGTGGTTAAAAAGTTACTCTTTAAAACATACAATGTGCATAGAGAGACTGCGCTTACCTGCCGGCAACCCACGGCACAGTCAAAAGGAAACGTAGTGAAAGTCAGGCCATACACGACAGGAAAGCAAGCTGCTTTTAAGCAGTCGCTGTAATTAAGGTAATTGGCTGAATGCAGGTGCGCTGCGCTGCGGAAATACCGTGCCGACTTCGTAGGCGGGGCACTCGGCTACAATGACATGAGGCATTACATCATCAAATTAAGAAATGTTAACATTTTAACAGAAGAATACAGCTTACCAGTGAACGCGACAAAAGCGAGGAGCACAAAGACCTTCATTTTCAGTATTCTTTTTTTGGAAAAAAAATGAAATCATTAGTCACTTTGATTACCTTCTAAATTCAAATGTCTAAAATAAAGCTCATTTTCAGATGTTCAGGACATGTATCCTAACTTACCTCTGAGTGTCTTCTGTCACCGTTTGTTGTCTGTAGTTGTGTTAGCTTGGTTATGGTTTGTCTGTGTATATATACACTCAGGGGAAGTGACTGTGGTAGTGTTGTAGAGGCAAAGGTCTTGCATGCCATGCACTGCTGGAAGTAGACCACGGTCACACGCCTTCCCTCATCATTTTACAATATGGAAGTTCAGTCGAGGTAGGCTACTGTGTGTAGAGCATAGTTCTTAATCTGGGGTCCGGGCCCCCCTTGGGAACCATAGATTGCATGGGATGCGCATAATTTTTTCTTCGCTGAGGTTAATAAAATTATACTTGTGAACGTTATAAAACAGAATACCAACAACACATCCAATAGGATAATCTAAAATGAATCCAAATTATTATCCATGTTAGCTCATGAAGGTATTATTTATTAATGTCTTGAGCAAGAGGCATGATAACATATCACTTACATTAACTCTCATAGTAACGTAGGACAAAATGTTGGGTTGGATGTGTCGCTTGTTTAAAATACATATAATGGGAGCTTTAAGAAAATAAGGCCAAGCATACCTGGTCCAGATTCGTGTTTATGTTAGTTTTCAATGTTCTCCGGTGTTTAGACATTTCCTGTGCCATACACGATACCCAAAATCCCTGATAAGAAAGAGTTATCTGTGAGGAAAGTCTGAGAAATTCCATTGCAGGCGATGGCCTTTGCTCCACATTCTATGTATATATTTGGGTTACGTGGCGCTGTTCCGACATGTCGCTATTTCGACATTGATGTCTATTGTCGAAATACCAGCGCGAGTTATGCAATTTCTTTGGTTTGTGCTACGTTGCTCAGCTTTTACCAGTTTAGGGAGAGTGCATACAGTTACCCTAACTCTAACACTAACCCTGACCCTGACCCTAACCCTAACCCTAACCCTACGGCATATCGGTATCTGAATAGCGGTATGTCGGAGTAGCGGTATGTCGGAATAGCGATTGCCCCCCATATATTTGGCATGAGATGACACGGCGTGTGGATGACGCGTTAGCATGAGATTACAGACTACATAATATAGGTCACGTGTGACACTACATGTATGGCTGTCTACAGCGCAATAATGTGGATTTCAATATTTTATTTTGGTGGACACCTTATCCACTTTGCTAAAACCTAATACTTTGACACTGAATAAGTAATGTTGATATAGCATCTATAATAGGTCATCATCGCATCTGAAACGTTAGGCCTAACTTTATAATAGGCTCAAGCTGTGCCCGTTGTTATCTGAAAAACACTAATTCCCCATGTCACATAACAGCCATAAAAGTAGCTAATAGGATACTGAACTTGAAACAGTTTTACTTCAATACGTCTCCGGCTGCCTTGTTTTCAAACATTGTGTCACTGAACGAACGGTGTAGGGTAGGCCTACACATTGTAAAAGAAAATGGAGATTTGTGATGGAGTGACCATCACTAGGGTTCTGACCGTGTTCTGACTATCAGACTAACACGCCTGGCTCTGTGGTGTAGCGGTGAGAGCCTCAGTTTACCACCCCAGAAGGTCCAGGTTTAAGTTCCAGCTGGGCAACTCTACTACCCTTTGCTACAGGATTCAAATGAAGATCTTAAAGATCGGAAAGAAGGAGATGTGTGAAGGGAAGCTCTCTTCCCTTGTCTGACATTGATTTATTACAAAGTATATGAAACACAAATAACATTTGTCAATACAATGTACTGTATTGTACAAGACCTGCCCTTGTAATCTCGTTTGTTTATCATTATTTTAATACATTTATTTTATCCTGATCAGAACGGCCAAAGTTATGCCAGACGTCAAGCTTTTTGTATAAAAGATGAAATGTCTTCTAGCGAAATGAGTTAAATATGGGTACTCTGCTTGCTATTTTTACGACCAGGACATGTATGTCTGAGAATAGAGATGTTATGTTTTGCATCTCCCTGTCAGATTGAACTGAGAGTGGAACTGAGTTTTCTTTGCAAAACTGTAAACATACGGTATGAACAGCAATTGGGCAAAATGTGTGCAAGGCAGTGTGTGTTGTATTATTGTCTGGTCTCCCAGTCCCTTCCTCTCATTTCTAGCAAAGACTTTTCAAGACTTTGCCATGAGTATTATTCAAAATTACAATTGCCACTTAGCCTTTTTTGCCTGGCTTTGTGCAAGAAAATTGTTTACCATATTGAGTTTGCAATTATATGACCAACTTCTGCACAAAATGTGATCAATTGGTGTATGACATCTTGAATCAAATAGCCCAGTAATTGTGGAAACATTGATTGAAAAATATGGACAGTTTTTGTCATATACACAGGGAAGCCGGTCTGTTGCCCCGGGCTTAAGGTCAGATTAGACTTCAGCAACTGCGAGCGTGAAAAGTCGTGGGAGTGGCCACGAACCAACTTTGTATTCATGCATCTGCGAGGTCCGAGGTCTCGTCGCGAGCCACATTTGAAATTGCGTGATTACCTTCACTTCATTGCAAGCACTGCGGTCATTATTAAGCAATGTTGCTTTCTAGCCCGGTTAGCTAAGTATTTTCACACAAACTGAAATGGCAATGTAGGCCTACTGGTATCATTATTTGACATACCCAGTCTGTTTTCACGAGCAGAAAATGCAAGCATGTAAACAGTTGATTCTGCCGATGTGTGTTTACATTCGGTGGAGGAAGCTACGGTAGTAAAACCGCAGGCATTGTGCCACGAGTGTTCAACTGATGCATTGTTTGTTACTTAGCTTGTAGCTTTGTGTATTTGCACACATTTACACACAAGGCATTAACATAGTTTTTTTTGTAACAGAATACAGCTCTGCTCTCGCAAACTACCGGCATTGCGCTGCTGCCACAAGAATAAGGAAGTAGTGAGACGACCAATCAGAGCGCCTTTTTGTCTGCATCCTCCGAGTCCGTCGGACGGATAGTTAGGATTTTTTCGAGGCGCTCGACGACGGGCGCAGAGCCTCTGCGCGGGGGGCGTGGACTCGCACAGACACAAGACGGACGGACGTCCGAAGCATAAATCTAGCTTTAGGGACAGAGGAAGCCCACAATTGGGTCCTCATTACATTGAATGTATTGAGAAGAGGGCCCTTTCAAATGACTTTGTCTTGGGACCAGCCAATGCTGTCAGCGGCGCTGCACATACACGATACAGTACAGAAGTTGACTATGAGTGAAGTTCATGACTTCCTTGACCTACAAAGATTGAACTGCCATGATAACTCATTCAACCTGTCGCATCTGCCCAATCAGTATGTAAAGGCACCAATGGAGCAGTGCGGCGGAACGGTAACATGCTCAGGGTACCTCAGTCATGGAAGAGGATGGGGGAGAGCACTTGTTAATTACTCCCCCCACCAACCTGGCGGGTCGGGAGTCAAACCGGCAACCGGCAAGTCTGACGCCCTAACCGCTTACCCATGACTGCTTGTGGACTTGTCATTGACTCTATGAAGGTGGTCTTGACTTGCAGGCCTGCTCTTCAGCAGCCATATGCTTTACCATTGCTCAGTAAATATCACTTATTTTTCACTACTTCTTTACTCTACAGAAATCATATATGCGCAAACTTGTGAAAATTGTGGTTTATTATGAAAAATAAATTAGTTTAAATACAACACATCATGTTACCAAACATGCCTTTACAATTCCGTCATGAAATTACATTCAGCTCGACTTGGAGAAACTCTCATACAGGGAGGTGAGCTGCGCTCTGAGGTCCTGGGCGTAGGGGTCCAGTTTGTCCTTCAGGTCTTCAGCGTAGGGTGCCAGACTTTGCTGGACCATCTTGGTTCTCTGGGCCAGCTGAGTCTGGAGGTCAGCAGCCAAGGGGGCCACACTGGCCTGGAACTCCTGCAGGTGCTGGTCCACCTTTTGCCTGAGCTCCTCGGTGTAGGGGCCCAGCTGGGACTGCAGCTCCTGCACGCTCTTCTCCAGACTTCCCTTCAGCTCCTCACTCTTCTGGAGCAGGGTGGTCTTCAGGGACTCAGAGTCCAGGGACTCAGCAAAGGGAGCCACGGCAACCTTCAGATCCTCCACCCTCTGCAGAACCTGGACTCTCATGTCATCAGCATAAGGCTCCAGCTTCCCCTGAACGGTGGCAAGGTCCTGTGTCAGACGCTCCTTGAGCACCTCAGCCTCGTTGGTGATCTTTGCCATAACGTCTTGAGCCAGAGGGGTCATCTGGCTTTGGAGGGTGACTGCGTACTTGCTGGCAACATCTGCACTCTCTGTGAGTCTAGTGCTGTCAGAGAAATATGATATTGTCATTAGCTGCAATCTCAATGATTGGATGTTAATTGGATATATACCGTATTTTCAATCTTATCATACTGACTTACTTCACTTCCTGCCCAAATTCAGATGTTCTGATCATCTGCATGGTGTCCTCTGCGGTCTGGGTTGCCTGGGCAACATAATTCCAGAATGAATCCGTCAGCTGATCAAGCTGTAGATGAGGTGCTTCTGCGTTGCAGCCTGTGGTCGCAATGGTAAAAAAGATAAATGATAAGTTAAAGAAAAATACAGTTGAGCAGGAGATGTAGTAGCAGTTGGCTAGGATTTAATGACTAATAATGTAAGGATATTGTCGTGAATTATCTAATTTTTTATCCTTTTCACTTGACAAAGTTACATTTACACATCATATTCTAGATCATATACTGTATAAATAACTGTTAAGGTGTATTATGACATGAGGCATACATTACATCATCAAATGAAGAAATGTTAACATTTTAACTGAAGAATACAGCTTACCAGTGAATGCGACAAAAGCGAGGAGCACAAAGACCTTCATTTTCAGTATTCTGTTTTTGGAAAAAAAATGAAATCATTAGTCACTTTGATTACCTTCTAAATTCAAACGTCTAAAATAAAGCTCATTTTCAGATGTTCAGGACATGTATCCTAACTTACCTCTGAGTGTCTTCTGTCACCGTTTGTTGTCTGTAGATTGTGTTAGCTTGGTTATGGTTTGTCTGCGTATTTATACACTCAGGGGAAGTGACTGTGGTAGTGTTGTAGAGGCAAAGGTCTTGCATGCCATGCACTGCTGGAAGTAGACCATGGTCACACGCCTTCCCTCATCATTTTACAGCATGGAAGTTCAGCCGAGGTAGGCTACTGTGTGTAGAGCATAGTTCTTAACCTTGGGTCCGGGCCCCCTTTGGGAACCATAGATTGCATGGGATGCGCATATTTTTTTCTTCGCTGAGGTTAATAAAATTATACTTGTGAACGTTATAAAGCAGAATCCCAACAACACATCCAATTGGCCAACCTAAAATGAATCCAAATTATATTGTTTTCCCCATGTTAACTAATGAAGGTATTATTTAGTAATGTCTTGAGCAAGAGGCATGGTAACTTATCACTTACATTAACTCTCATAGTAATGTACGGATAAAATGTTGGGTTGGGTGTGTGGCTTGTTTAAAATACATAGAATGGGAGCTTTAAGAAAATAAGGCCAAGCATACCTGGTCCAGATTCATGTTTATGTTAGTTTTCAATGTTCTCTGGTGTTTAGACATTTCTTGTGCCATATACGGGATCCAAAGTCCCTGATAAGAAAGAGTTATCTGTGAGGAAAGTCTGAGAATTTCCATTGTAGGCGATTAGCCAGTTTATCATCGACTTTCAAATCTCTTCGAGACTTGGTCTGACCAAGAGCATAACAATTAACATTTCCCAAACGGCATTTCCTAAATGGCCTCCCTCGGTTTGCTAATGATTGTTTGCTTCCCAACAAAGGGGGGGTAGTTCCCGTATTTGCGGGAGCTCAAAAAGTAATTGCATTGACTCCTGACCTGACTGGTAGCAACGCTGAAGCTGTTGCGTCACTAGGAGGGCATGGCCTGGCTAGTAGGTGATGGCCTTTGCTCCCCATTCTATTCATATATTTGGCATGAGATGACACGGCGTGTGGATGACGCGTTAGCATGAGATTACAGACTACATAATATAGGTCACGTGTGACACTACATGTATGGCTGTCTACAGCGCAATAATGTGAATTTCAATATTTTATTTTGGTGGACACCTCATCCATTTCGCAAAAACCTAATACTTTGACACTGAATAAGTAATGTTGATATAGCATCATAATAGTTCATCATCGCATCTGAAACGTTAGGCCTAACTTTATAATAGGCTCAAGCTGTGCCTGTTGTTATTATCTGAAAAACACTAATTCCCCATGTCACATAACAGCCATAAAAGTAGCTAATAGGATGCTGAACTTGAAACAGCTTTACTTCAATATGTCTCCGGCTGTCTTGTTTTCAAACACTGTGTCACTGAAAGAACAGTGTAGGGTAGGCATACACGTTGTAAAAGAAAATGGGGATTTGTCATGGAGTGACCATCAGTAGGGTTGTGAGTGTGCTTTGACTATCACGCCAACGAGCATGGCTCTTTGGTGTAGCGGTCAGAGCCCCAGTTTGCCACCCAGAAAGGCTGGGTTTGAGTCCCAGCTGGGCAAATCTACTTCCCTTCGCTACACATGATGTCAGAAGTGGTATCGGAAGCGTACCCATTGTGTGTGAACTGTACACTGACACCTTGAGTGTATGTCAAGCGCATGGGTGCACTTCCCAAAGTGTAAGGCAGTGTGATGGAGTGACCATCACTTGTGTTCTGACTGTCACACCAACAAGCCTGGCTCTTTGGTGTAGCGGTCAGAGCCCCAGTTTACCACCCCAGAAGGTCCAGGTTCAAGTTCCGGCTGGGCAACTCTATTCCCCTTTGCTACAGGATTCAAATGAAGATCTTAAAGGTCGGAAAGAGGAGATGTGTGAAGTGAAGCTGTAACGCCGCATTATGTAATAACGGGGCAATATGTAATAATGTAACAAATTATTACATAATGCGGTGACAATTGCCGCATTGTGTAATAATTTACGCATTTCGTAATAAATTTCTTGAACGCATTTCTTGAACGCATTTCTTGAACGCATTTCGTAATAACTTGTTTCTCATCTTGTAATAAATTATTACAAAATGCGAAATTTATTACAAAATGCGGCCGCAACTTTTTTTTTGATGGAAATGTAATAACATGGTGCATTATGTAATAATTTATATGGATATGTTTTTTCTGCACTTGGATTCAGTAGGCACAGCACACACATACTCAGTGACATGGTAGTCACTGCCCTCTCTCTCTCTCATTCTTCTCAGTTCTCAAACTGCTCGAGAGTCGGGAATGATGCGGTTAAAACCGTTAAGAAATCATTTCACAACTTGTTGCGTGCAACGAGTCCAGCGAATGTCTCGCACTTTCTGCTACATTACACCAATTTACAGCGACATTAAATAGGCCAGGTCTAAACACTTCACGAGGTGGTGAAAACTTGTCTTGCACTTGCGTGGGTCTGTGGCGCGAGAGAGAGAGAGAGAGAGAGAGAGAGAGAGAGAGAGAGAGAGAGAGAGAGAGAGAGAGAGAGAGAGAGAGAGAGAGAGTGTGTGTGTGTGTGTGTGTACGCACGGAGACAAACCTGGCCCATATTGATCTTAAGCCCCATCTTGGCTCTTTGGAAATATTCTTACCATTACAAAGGCTATTTTAATATTTTCCCCCAAACGACATGAATCAAATCCCAGGAAAAGACCAACCATTATAAGTGACTCGTGGGGAGCTGTCCATGCTGGTGGTGCTTAATTTTTCCCGATATTTGCCCGTGGAGTAGTGAGTCTTTCATGTCTGCCTACATGACCTTGCCTTTCATTGCCAAAATAATGTTCTGACTTTAATCTAAATTATTTGGTGATATCCCTCACAACAGTGCAACAGCACATAGGCCTAATGGCGAGAGTTTTTCCCTCAGCACGTAATGAAAGCTAATCGGACGTCTAATGACAGGTGGTGCTGACGGACAGCGCATGAGGGAAAGAAGTTGCAAACTTGATCGTGTTCGGTTTCGTCAGTCCAACGGAACACTTCTGGCTATAGAAAATGAATCTGTATTGCAACACATCTAGTTAGGCCTAGGTCTATATAGGCTATGCAAGATATTTAATTTAGACAGAATCCTTTCAAGCCGTGCAGCATCAACGTGGTCATATAGCCTACTGTCTGCACTTGTTCCGTTGCCTGCCTCATAGCAGAGAAGGAATGGCTTACTGTTGTTGAGGATTTGTAACGTGGATTATCGAAACTGAAGACTTGAATTCTTCTATTGATACCTTTTTGTTTGGTATAATTACGGACAATGCAAATAACTGATTTTTGTGACGTTCGGACATGTTTGGAAGGAATATAATCGAATTAGTCCCGCCGCTTGGGTTATTGTTTTTCGCGTGCATGTGGATGAGCATAGGCTATTGAATTTGATTGCAGCCTAATAGGCCTACTGAACAGTGGACTGAAATTGAAAATAGGACATAGGCCTAAGCATACCTATGTAATTTTTAACAAGAGTGGCATTTTTCTCGGGTGCTATGACTTCTTGCTTTGCAAGAAGACAGTCTCCTTACTCCACGGGCAAAAAGCACCATGGTCAGACCCTGGCGCGCAAGGTCATGTAGGCAGACATGAAAGACTCACTACTCCAAGGGCAAATATCGGGAAAAATTAAGCACCACCAGCATGGACAGCTCCCCACGAGTCACTTATAATGGTTGGTCTTTTCCTGGGATTTGATTCATGTCGTTTGGGGGAAAATATTAAAATAGCCTTTGTAATGGTAAGAATATTTCCAAAGAGCCAAGATGGGGCTTAAGATCAATATGGGCCAGGTTTGTCTCCGTGCGTACACACACACACACACACACACACACACACTCTCTCTCTCTCTCTCTCTCTCTCTCTCTCTCTCTCTCTCTCTCTCTCTCGCGCGCGCCACAGACCCACGCAAGTGCAAGACAAGTTTTCACCACCTCGTGAAGTGTTTAGACCTGGCCTATTTAATGTCGCTGTAAATTGGTGTAATGTAGCAGAAGGTGCAAGACATTCGCTGGACTCGTTGCACGCAACAAGTTGTGGAATGCTTTCTTAACAGTTTTAACCGCATAATTTGCGACTCTCGAGCAGTTTGAGAACTGAGAAGAATGAGAGAGAGAGAGGGCAGTGACTACCATGTCACTGAGTATGTGTGTGCTGTGCCTACTGAATCCAAGTGCAGAAAAAACATATCCATATAAATTATTACATAATGCACCATGTTATTACATTTCCATCAAAAAAAAAGTTGCGGCCGCATTCCGTAATAAATTTTGCATTTTGTAATAATTCATTACAAGATGAGAAACAAGTTATTACGAAATGCGTTCAAGAAATGTATTACGAAATGCGTAAATTATTACACAATGCGGCAATTGTCACCGCATTATGTAATAATTCGTTACATTATTACATATTGCTCCGTTATTACATAATGCGGCGTTACAGAAGCTCTACCTTTTTCTGACAAGGATTTATTCCAATGTATATGAACTAAAACACAAATATTATTTGTCAATACAATGTACTGCATTGTAAAAGACCTACCCTTCTAATCTCGTTTGGTCATCATTATTGTAATGAATTTATCTTTTTCCTGATCAGAACAGCCAAAGTTATGCCAGACGTCAAGCTTTTTGTAGAAACGATTAAATGTCTTCCAGCAAAATGAGTTAAATCTGGGTACTCTACAGCTTTCTCTTTTTACTACCAGGACACGTATGACTGAGAATAGAGACGTTATATGTCATAGCGTTGCCCTGTCAGATTGAACTGAGAGTGGAACTGAGTTTTCTTTGCAAAACTGTAAACTGCATGAACAGCATTTGGGCAAAATATGTGCAAAGTAGTATGTGTTGGATAATACTCTCCTCTTCCACTCCCTTCTCATTTCTAGTAAAGATTTTTGAAGACTTTGCGGTGAGTGTTATTCAGACGCTCCTTCAGCACCTCAGCCTCGTTGGTGATCTTTGCCATAACGTCTTGGGCCAGAGGGGTCATCTGGTTCTGCAGGGTGACTGCGTACTTGCTGACCACATCTGCACTCTCAGTGAGTCTAGTGCTGTTACAGAAATAAGAAGTCATGGATGGATGGTATGGATTTCCATACCAAGTTTTTCTATTTTTTTTTTTTTTTAAATTGCCAGAAATGAAACCCCATTGAAAGTCAATGGAATGTTCTGTCTGGTGATTTAGAATGTACATAACCACCAAAATACCTAAGCGTGGTATAGAAATCTATGGGGTAGGCCTATAATGCAGAGGGAAGTGTGGGTCAACAGATCAAAGAACAAAAAACAGCTGACAGCTAAGCATCAATGATATCTGGGCTTTTATAACCCTCATGCAATGCCACTGCCATTGACTTCAATGTTAAACACAGTCAGGTCAGCAGTCTAACCCATGACTGCGGTTTTGAGTAATGAACAAGGCTGAGACTTTTTAAAGCCTCAGGAAGCTTTTACCAGTGTTTAGAGTTAATACGTTAATTCAGATGATTAGGTTAATAGCTTGTTTAGACAACCTTTTCATGATATGCACATTTTTTGAGATAGGAATTTTGGGTTTTCATGAGCTGTATGCCAAAATCATCAATATTAAAACAAAACAAGACCTGAAATATTTCAGTTGGTGTGCAATGAATGTAAAACATATGAAAGTTTGTTTTTTATCATTACATTATGGGGGGAAAATGAACTTTAACACAATATGCTAATTATTTGAGAAGGACCTGTATATATACACTCAGCAGAGGAAGTGACTGTGGTAGTGTTGTGGACGCAAAGGTCTGGATTTCCTGCATTGCTGGAAGTAGACCACACAACTTCCCATATCATCTTTATAACATGGAAGTTCATACAAGGCCTCTGTAGATTGATGTCATTTTTTATTTTTCTCTGGAGTTGAGACATTTCCTGTAACATATTGTAGCGAAGGGGAGTAGAGTTGCCCAGCTAGGACTCAAACCCAGACCTTCTGGAGTAGTAAACTGGGGCTCTGACCGCTACACCAAAGATCCAGGCTCGTTGGTGTAACAGTCAGAACACACCCACAACCCTAATGATGGTCACTCCATCACACTGCCTTCCCCTTCGGGAAGCGCACCCGTACATTCACACACTCATGGTGTATTTCACGCAACTGCACATCATGCTTCTCCCATCCAGTGTAACCCCATCATCAATGCTTCACCCATCACTGAGGTCCCTCACATGGAATTACGGCTCACACACAATGGGTACACTCCCAATGGCCTCACGGTAACCATCCCACTTCTGACACCATTTGTAGGGAAGGGGAGAAGAGTTGCCCAGCTGGGACTTTAACCCAGAACTTCTGGAGTAGTAAACTAGGGCTCTGACAGCTACACCAAAGAGCCAGGCTCGTTGGTGTGACAGTCAGAACACACCCACAACCCTAGTGATGGTCACTCCATCACACATATCTAAAAGACTTGATAAGAGTTATCTGCTCTAGCAAGTATGTGAGGAAAGTTCAAGAAAGTCCTCTTTAGATGATGGCCTTTGCTCCACATGTTACATATGCAAATGGAATGAGGTGATACCATGGTATACAGTGACGTGTTCACATACAGTGCCCTCCATAATTATTGGCACCCCTGGTTGAGATGTGTTAAAAGCCTTAAAATAAATTCAGTGTTTATTGCAGAAGAATACTGTCACACTGAAAATTGTAGGAAAATGTAGCCTTCAACTCAAATTAATTGTAAGAAAATAAAAAAATCCCTGACTAAAAAAAAAATATTTTTCATTAAATCACCTGTTCCACAATTATTGGCACCCTTAACAATTCCCAGGAAATAAATATAATTGAAGCATTTCTGTCATTTCTACAGTAGTTTACAAAGTTTACCAGAGTATTTAGGAACATTTAATTAGTAATTCATCACTTCCTGTTTCCCTGGGGTATAAATATGACGTGACACCGAGGCCATTTCTCTTATCCACTCTTAAACATGGGAAAGACAAAGGAACACAGCATACAAGTGAGGCAGGTGTGCGTCGACCTTCACAGGTCAGGCAGAGGCTACAAGAAGATTGCCGCTCAACTGCAGCTGCCCATATCCACTGTGAGAGGAATAATTAAGAAGTTCAAAACAACTGGAACAGTGGTAAACAAGCCTGGACGAGGACCCAAGTTTATTTTGCCACCACGCACAGTGAGGAGGATGGTAAGAGAAATCAAAAGATCTCCAAAGCTCACTGTTACAGAATTACAACAAATGGTAGCATCCTGGGGTCACAAAGTCTCCAAATCAACCATCAGGCGCTGTCTACACGCCAACAAGATGTTTGGGAGGCATGCACGGAGAAAACCTTTCCTCACTCACAATCATAAACGCAAGCGTCTGGAGTTCGCCAAGCGGTATTGGGGCTTCAACTGGGACTGTGTGCTTTGGTCAGATGAGACCAAGATTGAGCTTTTTGGCAACAAACACTCTAAGTGGGTCTGGCGTACCACGAAAGATGCGCATGCTGAAAAGCACCTCATACCCACTGTGAAGTATGGGGGTGGGTCAGTGATGCTGTGGGGCTGTTTCGCTTCCAAAGGCCCTGGGAACCTTGTTAGGGTGCATGGCATCATGAATGCTTTGAAATACCAGGACATTTTGAATCAAAATCTGTTGCCCTCTGCCCGAAAGCTGAAGCTGGGTCGTCACTGGGTCTTTCAGCAAGACAATGACCCTAAACATATGGCCAAATCTACACAGAAATGGTTCACCAGACACAAAATCAAGCTCCTCCCATGGCCATCTCAGTCCCCTGACCTCAACCCCATTGAGAACCTGTGGGGTGAGCTGAAGAGGAGAGTACAGAGAAGAGGACCCAGGTCTCTGGATGATTTAGAGAGATTCTGCAAAGAGGAATGGCTGAAGATCCCTCTTTCGGTCTTTTCCCATCTTGTGAAACATTATAGAAGAAGATTAGGTGCTGTTTTGTTGGCAAAAGGGGGTTGTACAAAATATTAACACCAGGGGTGCTAATAATTGTGACACACATTATTTGATGTCAAATAATTATTTCTTTATGTGGGATTTTTTCCCCACTGAATAAATGCACTTGTATTGAAGGTTGGATTTTTCTCTTTTTTTCCATTAAGGTCCCATATTATTTAGAAAAAAAATAAAATAATTGGAAGCTAAAAAACACATCTCAACCAGGGGTGCCAATAATTATGGAGGGCACTGTATGTAGGTGAACATGTTATGCAATATACTGTAGTATCTAATGTCTGATTGTTTCAAGGTTCAGTGTGGACCGACTCCATACACACTTTTCTGAAACCTAATAAAAAACAGTTTAATGATAATACAATGCTCATATTACCTCATGCATCTGAGACGTCTACATCTAACTACCAGTGTATATTTTACATACCCGCCTTTGTAAACTGGAAACTGAGCCCTGAGGAAGGTCAGTCGACCGAAAGCTTGACAAACTAAAGAACATAAAGACGATCTCAGTGTGCAGACATGTTTCTTTCATTTATCACAAGACCCCACCATTGTAAAACTGTTTTGTAATCTGATTTCAGAGAACTTGATTTTTTTTCTGATCAGAAATATGTGTGGTTTGCAGGTCAAAGTAAAATCTTAGGGGTGACATAGGCCTACTATATTCAAGTTGAAAAAAAATAAAAAAATAAAAACGCTCAGTGGCACAACATAGTTCTTTGCACTACCAGGATGTGGATGAATGAGAATAGAGATGTTTTGTCATTGGTGTTTGCCCTATCAGTTGACATATATCAAAGCATGTGAACACAGAACAAGAACACAGAACAAAAGACAAAAGACTCAGCCATTGCTTATGCTATGCACTTAAATGTTTAATGGATCATGTGCAGGTTACAAAGACATGTTTTGACCTGAAGCTGTAATTTTAATGTTTTAGAAAAGACAATAAGCAGTGTGGTCTTTTCTTTTCTTCTTTTCTACAATGATTTAAAAAAAAATGGAATATGCAGCAGCAATGAGTTCGAGCGCATGTTCAATTGAAACGCACAAAACAAATTGTAGACTAAAGCTGTTCAAATCATGAAGCACAGTGTCCTCAGAGTGAGTTTGGGTTCAGGCAGAAACCAAACAACTATTTACTATGTCTGTGTGACCCATTTCTGCAGTCTGTATATCAACATCCCATACAGTAGACTTTGAACATCACTCTCATCTGTATACACAAACAACATGTAATAGAAGGGTTTTGCATTTCATGTGAAAAAGAGGACCATAATTTGACCATATTAGAAGCTTGTGTTTTATTACGGCTCACAACCACAACACAAAAAACAGCCAACTTAGAAACAAATGGCAGAAATATTAAATAAAAAAGAGAGCCTGTATAAATCAATACAATAGGCATCCATCCACATCTGGACAACATAATTATATTTCTTCTTTGGGCAACTGTAGTTGTCAAATGGACAAAAATGTTTTGCTCAAAATCAAAACAGAAAAAATAATAACAATTGAAAATTATTGCCCTTTATCCTCCTGGCTTTTATTTTACAGAGAAAGCTTTGTACAGAGCAGTGAGCTGCACGAGTCAACATACTATATGTTCTGTTCTTATGTGTAAGTGTAGTATTATCCAAACCAAAGTCCAGGTGGTACCCTTCAGTAGACTCACAGCTTTAAACAACATAAGATGGAATGTTATTTTGTTCTAATGTGAACGGGAGTGAAGTTGTTGAAGTGGGATAGGGTTTTAGGTTTGGCGAATGATGTTGCTTTAGTGCAGTGGTTACAGAACTGTATTAAGTGTCACCCCCTTTTGGACCTAAGAATATTTCTACCGGAAACATATTTATTAACCAACGGACTGCTGTTATAATCAATTTATGTAATAATTATGTTAAGAAAGCATATACAATATTCAAAGTTTTAGGCAAACAATCTCACAATCCCTCAGCAACAGTACCTCCCTGACCCCACCAGGGGTCTCGACCCCCTGGGAACCACTGCTTTAGTTGCTGTAAGGGCTTTATAGGTGGCACAGACAAAAAGGCTTTCCCCATTTCTTCACCTCTCTTAAATATATAAAGGATGGCAAAATGACCCATGTCCTGTCTTAAATCGTTCTTACATGTAGGGGTTTAGCTATCATTAGGGGTTTAGCTGCCCGTAATTGTTTTTCTGCGGGGGTTTTTTCACGATGTAAGATTGTGATAAACAAAAAAAAATCAATTGATGGAGATAGAGATAGAGAAATAGAGATTTTATGTAAAAAAAAACCCCATGACATGGCCCTGCTGTGGCCTAACGGTAGGGCACTGGGTTGGATTACTACACTGGCGACCCGGGTTTTGACCTGGGCCCGGGTCATTTGCCGATCTACAGTATATTATAACCTGATTGAAAGTGATGATACTGAAGTACTTGATACTATAATTAATTCATATGGTATCTCATCCCGTCTTTTAGTTGGAACAGAAACTATATTGTGTGAAATACCACGCAGTAGAATCTCACTAATAAATAAATAAATAAATAAATAAATAAATAAATAAATAAATAAATAAATAAGTAAATAAATACATGAATGAATGTTCAGTGTTTTCCTCAGGACCAACAAAGCATTCAAATGTGTCTCCACAAGGTGTAGATTCAGTCACACAGTCAGACAGGCTTGCCTTGGAGGTGTGACTTGGACTTCAGACCAGAGGAAGCGAGGTGTGGAGTGACTGGTGATGACAGCGAGGCACTGCCCCCTGGACTTCGCACCGCACAACACAAGACTCCTAGCAGCCAAATGGTAGGCTATATATCCGGGCAGCGTGCTTGTCAGGGCCACACACACACAGACTAACTGCAGACAGCGTTCAAGGACTTACTCAAAATACAAAGAGGTAAGCAAGACTGGGAAAAGAAGCAAGTGGCAAATTTCAAAGAACTGGTTAAGACTTTCTGGTGATGTTTTTCAAAAGCATAGATATTCTTTTTAAAAACAAAATGTGTTGTGTATTTTTTTAGACACTCAATCACAGAACCATGAAGGTCCTCGTTGTGCTTGCTTTGGCCATTTTCACCGGTGAGTACTTTCATGTTCTTTCATTTATTGATCACTTAAGTCAAGGATTGGAAGACGTTGAAAGACTAACCTAGTTTTGAAGACATTGAAAGACATATGACTGAAATTCAAACTTTTTGATTGTAGGTTGCAATGCCAACCTATTGTATGCTGATGAGCCCAAACCACAGCTGGAGCAGCTGACAAATGCATTCTGGAACTACGTTGGCCAGGCAACGCGCACAGCAGAGGACACCATTCAGATGATCAGGAAGTCTCAGTTGGGACAGGAAGTCAGGTACGTGTTTGAATCTGAGAACATTGAGCATTCTAACACAATGGATGTGACTAAATGTGTTATTGTTGTACTAAAATGAGTTCTCCTCCTTTGACAGTGCTAGGCTCACAGAGGGCGCGGATGCAGCCAGCCAGTATGCAGTCCCTTTGGCTCAAAACGCCATGGAAACCATCTTGAGGAATGCGGAAGTGCTTAGAGATGGTCTGACTCATGACCTGGCCACCGTTCAGGAGAAGCTGGAGCCTTATGCAGAGGACATGAGAGCCCAGGTTCTGCAGAGGGTGGAGGATCTGAAGGCTGCTGTGGCTCCCTATGCAGAGTCCCTGGACTCTGAGTCCCTGAAGACCGCCCTGCTCCAGAAGAGTGAGGAGCTGAAGGGAAGTCTGGAGAAGAGCGTGCAGGAGCTGCAGTCCCAGCTGGGTCCCTACACCGAGGAGCTCAGGCAGAAGGTGGACCAGCACCTGCAGGAGTTCCAGGCCAATGTGGCCCCCTTGGCGGCTGACCTCCAGACCCAGTTAGTCCAGAGAACCAAGATGGTCCAGCAAAGTCTGGCACCCTACGCTGAAGACCTGAAGGAAAAACTGGACCCCTACGCCCAGGACCTCAGAGCACAGCTCACCTCCCTGTATGAATCCTTCACTAAGTCAAGCTAAATAATTTTGCCGTTGACTAATTTATTACAAAGAAATTCGCAAAAGACTCTTGGATCTTGAAAAATGACAGCCATTTTACGTTGTCCCCTTTGTACTGTATATTTTTGCTAACTTTATTTATTTAAATGTGATTAAATAGTGTTTTTCCATCTGGTATAGCAATAAAACAAATACGTTCAGAAGGTCTGTCTCATTCATACTGTATATACACCAGTGTTAACAGACTTAAAGGAACAGTCCACCCTTTTTTGATTTTCACATATTTACAGTATTCCCAAGCATTATTTATGAATGTGCATATCATTTTCTTCTCAGTTTTTTTCAGTAATTAGATTTATTGGATCAGAATTATTAGCATAGCTTAGCATAATCACTGGAAGTGAATGGGAGCATTAGCATCAAGCCACAAGTGATCACAGGACAGGATTAAATAGCTGTTTTGCACTCTGGTGAATTTTACATTAATTATTAACTCTATAAGTACATTTGATGATGTTTTGCTCGCCCCCATAGACTTGCATTGCTACACTTAATTTGGCTATACTGTTAAACTAGGCAATGGAAACACATAGACGAAAATGATATACATATTCATGAATGATGCTGGAAAATACTGCAAATACCGTATGTGAAAATAAAAAAGGGTGGACTGTTCCTTTAATATATGACACCATAATCAGAGGTGCCAAAGTAAAACTAGAGGTAAAAAACAAAACCAGCCATTGTTTCCTACATTTTGGTGGTGTACTTAAATCATAAATTTACTTCTAGTTTTACTTATGTAGGCTACCTCTGACCATAATGGGTTGTTGAAGCACAACTTGAAACCAATGGATGGCTTCATCAAGCTCAATGAGGCGTGGTGTTTATGGATGGGTGGGAAAGTAGGTGTGTCCAACTCTTGAGATCACCAACACTGTGAATGTGTTTGACACACATTGTAGCTTTCAGCATTCCATTCGTGTTTGACAAAAAATTGAGAAAAATATAATCCATAAATAATTCTTAGTAACTCTGCTCACCTTTTTCAAATACATTTGCTGTAATGAGATAGTAATATGATTTTTATCTATGACAGAAGTGGGCACCCAGTACAAATTTTCATTAACACAGAGTAACCTACAGTGCCTTTTAAATATGACCCAATTCAATGAAAATTACTGGCCAGACCGTAGACTGAACTTGCCCATATTAGTGTCATGAAAAGCAAAATAGCCAAGTCATCCCATTGACTGCATAATGATGTAACACATTCCGTTACATCATCCATAGACGTTAACAGAACTGAATGATGCTGGGGTTGATACTTGGGGCTGCCATGTTAGAGCACCTGGTAGACCATGAGCCATAAGGTTGAGAAGTGTCATCTGGAGGGAAAAAATACTAGCAATGATTTTTGGCAGGGTATATCTCCCCACTACTAGAAAAAGCCTGATAGCAGTCATAGGGTGGTAACGAAATAACTTTTTCTCCAGTAGCCAAAATATGCATGTCATCAGCTGGAAAAATTAGGCCCTTTTCCTGCCAAAAGTTTGTGCTTGGTATCACTGGAAAGGAGATCTCTCAGGCTTTCAGTAAGCCTATTACAGAATCTGTCTGATATACACAGAGGTCACAGCACGGCAAGAGAGAGGGTGCATTCCAATATGCGACCTTGCGTCCTCCACTTGTGCTTGTGGCCTCATACCAGGAAGTAATATGTCATGATGACATCACTGACAACAGCATTATATTTCAATATCTCGCAAAAGCGCAATTGTAAAGTCATTTTCTCATTTGCAAACTGGAATAGTCCCCCAAAAATTGTTTTGGCTAGGTTGACAGCGGGGAAACTTACAGTATTTGTTTTCTCCATGGAAGCGGGGAATCAGCAAAACGTGAGGCCACAAGCACGAGTGGAGGACGCAAGGTCGCATATTGGAAAGCACTCAGAGGTTCTATGGATATGACGAGAGACTTTACTCACGACTTTTCCGGGTGGTACTGCACTCTATGGGCACCAAGGAGAATTCAGAATGAATGGGCTGCGCTCGCTCGACAGCAAACTGCAGACATGGGTCAAATAGCAAGTGGGTCGGCTACTTGTAGACCGGTTGTTACAGCAACTTATACAATAGTTAGATCCGGTTGAATTATTTCACACTTTCTGATTGGACGAGAGGCGTTCTACACGTCACTAGGAGTGAGGGTATTCCCCAACACTCTATGAATGACTCTTCACATCTAATAATCACTCCACGACCAAAGATACAAAGTAACCGTTACACCAACATTCCATTCCATCATTCCATAAAATACAAACATAGAGAGGCGAGAGGTAGGCTAATCGAAGAATTGACAGGTTGTACTATGAAGAAAAAAGAATAACTATGGACGAGTTTATCATCAATTTCGATCTGAAGTATGAATCAGATGAGGAAGAGAGGGAGGAAAGGGCAAACATGGAGGTTACGCCGAACATCCCAACAAGAGCTGTCAAATTAACCCCGCAAGAATTGGACTCAACATACTACAGTGAGTCCAATATGTATTTGATCCCTTGCTGATTTTGCCGGTTTGCCCACTAATAAAGACATGATCAGTCTATAAATTTATGATAATATGTATTCAAACATGGAGAGACAGAATATCAAAAAGAAATTCCAGAAAATAACTTAAATTAATATATTTTAATTTATTTGTATTTAATTTAGGCAAATAAGTATTTGACCCCTCTAGCTAAAGAAGATAAAGTGCTTTGTGGCAAAGCCCTAGTTGTCTAGCACTGAGGTCAGATGCTTCTTTTAGTTGATGACAATGTTTGTCCATATAGTAGAAAATATTTTTGCCCATTTTTCTTTGCACATTATCTCTAAAACATTAATAGTTTGTGGCTGTAGCTTGGCAAATGGGAGGTTCAGTTCTCTCCATAGAATTACTATAGGGTTAATATTTGGAGACTGTCTAGGCCACTTCACGACTTTAATATGCTTCTTATTGAGCCACTCCTTCGTTACTTTGACTGTATGTTGTGTATTATTGTCATGTTGGGAGATCCAAAAATGGCCCACCCTTCAGTGTAGTGGTGGAGGAAAGGACGTTTGCACTCAGGCTTGCACATTACATGTCTCCCTCCATCCATTCGTTGACGATGTGAAGTTGTCCTGTGCCTTGGCCAGACAAACACCCTCAAACCATAATGATACCACTTTCATGCATGATGGTGAGGAGGGTGTTCTTGGGATCATAGACAGCAGTACTCTTTCTCAAAACACATTGAATTGTGATAATGTCAAACAGCTCGATTTTGGTTTCATCTGACTACAGCACGTCCTTATCATATCCTAAACCAGTCTGATGTCCGTTGGCAAACCTCAAGTGGGACTGCACAGGTTCCTTCTGATGTAGAGGTACCATGTGTGCACTACAGGATTTTAAACCTCTGTGGCATTAAGTGCTACCAGTAGTTTTCTCAGTGAATTTGGTCCCAGTAGCTTTGATATCATTGCCTAGTTCATCCCGTACAGCTCTAGGGTGATTTCTTTCAGTTCTCATGATTATCAAATCCCTACAAAAGGTCAAATCTTGTATAGAACCCCAGACAGGCTGATGGATAGTCATTTTGTATTCCTCACACTTTGGAAGAAATGCATCAACAGCTGGGTCATTAATACCCAGTCTCTTTCTTGTGGCTTTGCAGCCCATTTAATCTTTGTTCAGGTCTAAAATCGTGTCCCTGATATCATTTGACCACTCTTTGGTCTTTCCCATGCTGGTGAGGTTGGAGTGTGACTGATTAACTCATACTATGGACTGATTCTGCTGATTCAATGTGTCTTTTATGCATGTTAGTATGTACAGGTGTCTTTAATTCAGATGACAAGTTGATCGGAAGTGCACATCTGGTCTGTGGGCCCGGAACTGTAATCAGTTGGCAGGGGATCAAATACTTATTTTGCTCGATGAAATCGAAATAAATTAATATATATTCTCTTCAGTTAATTTCTGGATTTTCCGAATTTTTATATTCTGTCTCTCCATATTAGAATACATATTATCATAACATTTATTGACTGATCATGTCTTTGTTAGTAGGCAAACCAACAAAATCAGCAAGGGATCAAATACATATTGGACTCACTGTATATTCCATTTTCTACATTTGTACGTGAAAATATTGGTAACACTTTTAGGGATACATCTATAAGCACTAATACATACAATGTTAATGCCTGCATAAGCATAAGTTTGGCATGTACTAAGCAAACGCTAAGGCCTACTAGGTCCTTACTAAGGTCAAATTGGTAATAAATCCCTTATTATGCATTAACAACACATTTGTGAATACATGCCTAACAAATGTTTGATTTTGCTTTGTACATGCCTTACAATTTGCTTATACAATATGTATGTATGTATTAGTGCTAATAGATGTATCCCTTAAATAAAGTGTTACCAAAATATTACATTATTTTTTTAAGAACACGACTGGCAAAGGGGGGCATGGATAGCAGTGTGGAGAGGTAATGAATTCCTTACTACCAAAGGTAGTTGTCAAGATTGTGCATAGAATACATGGTGACTTGTTAAGGACTTGGGAAAAATGAGACTTGGACTTGACTTGGCTTGGGTACGACTTGGATTTGACTTGGGCAAATGTGTCTTAACTTGTGACTTGACACAAACTTGATTGGAATGACTTGAGACTTACTTTAAATTAAGTAAATTAGTGACTTGGTCCCATCTCTGGTGCACACTAACAACATGGTCAGGATAAACTTTGGCTTCGTTGTGTTTTACGTAACTATGTCAACAAAAGGACTTGAACGCAACCGCAAGTGTTATGAGGTGTGGAGGAACAGATTGCTACGGTCAATCATGCCAGTAGGCCTGCCAACCATGCTCCTAATCATGTGTAAAACTTGCACTTGGCTATGTAGAAAGTATCTCATAAGGTCTTACCAGTGGCACAGTGTATCACAAAAGTAAGCAGATTTCTGCAAATTTTTCATGGGATAACACGAAAGATATTAAACTGTGACTTGATGAAAAGTAGTCATTTTGACCCCAAATTATTTTAAGTGTATCAAACATGAATGGAATATCCATATTTTTCTAATACATGTTCCAATCTGTCTAGATTATGTCAAATACATGAACATAAGTTATTTAGAACAGAACATTTTGCTTTATTTAGGGCTCTGATGACTAACAATATGTATGATGTGGACGAGGGCCATAACTAATTCAAGGCAACTTTTGGGCAGTTGTTGCACATTTTCGCCTAGTCATGGATTAGGTTTTTTTTTGGTGTGTGGGCTGTGTGTGGGGGTGCTAGGACTTATCTAAAGGGCTTTTTTTATGTCCCCAACAGAGCAACAGTAAATAGCTGAGGCATAAACTGGTGCAAAAGTTTTTTGCTTCAGCTGATTTCGTAGACATTTAAGTGGCTGGGATCAAAATGACCCCAAGGATCACAGATGTAACCTAAATCTGAGGATAACAGGAGGGTTAATGTCTCAACCTCTGGCAACAAAAGTGAGTGCACACCCCTGAGTGAAAATGCATATGGACTGCTTCAATTTGTCACAGTAGCCTATGTATGTTGACATGCATGTTTCTTTTAGTGACATTTGGCTTCCCAATTTCAGCAGCATTAATGCAGCGCCAAACCATGTCAGTCCCACAACCATACTTGACTGTAAGCAATATACACTTTTTTTGTACTACTCACTTACTTACCACCACTCATGCTATGCTTTTTCCCCCACATATTTAGGTCTGCGCATCTTGTTGCCAGAGGTTGAAACATTAATGTCTGTATTTTTTAACAATTTTGGGTGAACAATGAATAGAAACAGTTTTATAAGCTGCGCACTGACTACTTGGCATTATGTCAAAGTTATATTTCTTTGGTGTTGATGAAGAGATATAATTTTTAATAAAATGCTGAAATGTGAGGGCCGTACTCACTTCTGTCACACACTGTATATCTGCAAACACTTTTAAAGCCTAAGGTTACCCCTTGATGAATACTTAAATCAACTTCATATCAAATTTAATTTCTTAAAAACAAATTTCATGGAAATTTAGTCATAATCCCTCTCCTACTTTAAGACTTTCCGACAGCATTAATACTACAGGTATATACACATCTTAGTGAACAATTATAATCCTAAAGGTTTTTCAAACATATTTGGAATTATTGTAGAATGAACAAACTCCACTTGTCTTCTACATATGTGCCATTAATCTGCTTTTGATTACAACCTTCATTGCTCTTCATTTCAAAAGGGTAAGAGTATGGAACTTTGACTTTTACACTAGACTAAAAAACATGGCTATGTGTCATCACACTTAATAGCTAGGGCAATCACAGTTAAGGCTATGGCAGGTTAAAGTTCAACATGAGTCTCAGGACAGGTACTGGACTCTTGTCATGGTCCTGCATCACCTTATGGACACAATCTAATCAGACTTTGACATGATGGGTGGAGGTGACACGCAATGACTGATCAAAGTATTTTCCAGAAGACCAAATTACATCTCAAAACAAATATCAATATAAACCACAAAATTCCAAAAAGGGCATTTTAGTATATGTGAGCCACCGATATAAAGGCCTCAAGTAGGCCCAGGGGCGTACAAGTTAATTATAGATTCTGAGAGGGCCAGGGGCACTTCCAGAAATGTTGGACCCCAAATTTTGGGCCCCCTTAAGGGTCGCTGTCAGTGCTGTCAGGGCTTGGGCCCCTAGAATCTGTAATACCTTTCTCCTTTTAGCAGCACCCATGGAGAGGGCAGATAAGCTTTCAATTCAAGCTATACATTTTAGCTAAATCAATACGGTTTTCTGAAGCATCGTCTAGCTTCTTCAAGACCCTGACTTGTCCATTCGGCAAAAAAGATAAATTATGAAGTAGTGAACAAATTTGTGATAATTTTCCATTTTCACACATGATCTTGCCATCTTTGCTCAGTTTGTCACAGTGAATGTCCTCAAATGCCCCCATCTCCTTCCCTCAGTTACTCACACACACACACGCACACGCACACACACGCACACGCACGCATGCACACACACACACACACACACACACACACACACACACACACACACACACACACACACACACACACACATATATATATATATATATATATATATATATATATATATATATATATATATATATATATAAAGAGTGCAAGAACTCAAATAGATTAAAATAAATACACATATAAATATATGAAAGTTAATTTAATCCATAAAGGATGTTCTTACAAATCTATCCTTCTGAGTTTGCGCTGGTAGTCTCTATGTCACATAAGATAACTTCATAAGGCAGGAGGAGTAGACAGAAAAGATACCGGTAGAATGAAACTTCTCACTGATTAGCACTTGCCCTTTGGGACCAATGTTGACCTCGGTTGATTAGTGAAGTCATCACTCGGGGAAGAGAGCAGGGAAGCTGACAGGGGTGGACAAACAGGTCAGTTGTACCAGGCCCAGGGAGAGAAGAGGCACACCGGGTCCTCATTACTTTGCCTCTATTGGATATGGGGCCCTTTCGGATGATTCTGTCCTGGGCCCGGTCAAAGCTGCTAGTGGCCCTGGCGGCGAGTGTTGGCTGCAATTTATCGCTGGCTAGATAGTCCACACAGGAAGTGGGGATGTGGAGCACTGATGACTGGTGACAGCAAGGCAGAGCCTCTTGGACTTTGAGTGTTAGAGCGGAATACCAGAGGCTGCACCTGCCATGCGGTATAAATACTGGCCAGACACAGCAATATGAACACAGACACATTCAAAGCTACACTGAAGGATTTGCCTGCAAATACAAAGCCCACAAGGCCCAGGTAAGGAGACAACAATTTGAACAAAAAATCCTGCTTATTATTTTTTACATAGCAAATATACCATGTAACAAGTCAACTCTATTTTTCTAACTTTGCCGAATCAATTTTATTGTTTTTTTTTAAAAACTTTAACAACAGAAAGACGCACAGTCATGAGGACGATCGCTGTACTGGTTTTGGCTGTATTTACAGGTTAGCATTGCCCATTTACATAATTTTTAAAATATGCCATCATTACTAGTTACATGTGTATATACTGAGGCACATTGAATTTATTTTATTTCAAATATTTTTCCCCTTTGTTATTAGGTTGCAATGCCAACCTGTTCTATGCTGATGAGCCGAAGCCACAGCTGGATCAGTTGACTGATGCATTCTGGAACTACGTTGCCCAGGCAACACGCACAGCAGAGGACACCGTTCAGATGATCAGGAAGTCTCAGCTGGGACAGGAAGTCAGGTAGGCAGGGTGGATAAGTTAAATTACTAATAGACTAAAATATCTCAAATAAAACAAACGTTAGAATTTAACAGTATTGATTAAAAAACGGTTTAGTGTCTAACCTGAACCTGTTGTTAATCATCTCCAGTGCTCAGCTCACTGAGAGTGCAGATGTGGCCAGCCAGTATGCAGTCAACCTCCAAAATCAGATGACCCCTCTGGCTCAAGATGTCATGGCAAAAATCAACAACGAGGCTGAGGTGCTGAGAGAGCGCCTGGCACAGGACTTGGCCACCGTTCAGGAGAAGCTGGAGCCTTATGCAGAGGACATGAGAGTCCAGGTTCTGCAGAGGGTGGAGGATCTGAAGGCTGCCGTTGCTCCCTATGCTGAGTCCCTGGACTCTGAGTCCCTGAAGACCGCCCTACTCCAGAAGAGTGAGGAGCTGAAGGGAAGTCTGGAGAAGAGCGTGCAGGAGCTGCAGTCCCAGCTGGGCCCCTACACCGAGGAGCTCAGGCAGAAGGTGGACCAGCACCTGCAGGAGTTCCAGGCCAGTGTGACCCCCTTGGCTGCTGACCTCCAGACCCAGCTGGCCCAGAGAACCAAGATGGTCCAGCAAAGTCTGGCACCCTACGCTGAAGACCTGAAGGACAAACTGGACCCCTACGCCCAGGACCTCAGAGCACAGCTCACCTCCCTGTATGAATCCTTCACTAAGTCAAGCTAAAATGTTCAAACCAGAGACAGTGATTTATGTGCTAAATAACAATTCAGGACAAAATGAGATCCGTGCAATTTCAAAGAACATCTACTTTCCTTGCTCTTTCTGCACTAACTTGGAGGAAACAAGGAACATGCCAGCTTTCTGTGGTGGATGTGAATGTGCTTCGATAGTTGTAGGTTAAGAGGAGAGCTTTTGAAGAGGATGTTAATTTATAAATGTGTTATTTATTGAACTTTATATATTTTATTTACAATAAAAACCCTACTTCAGAACAATGCATTCCTAACATTGCCTTCCTGATTCCTGCAGTTGAAATACAGTATAATACATATGTAAAAACAATATAGGAGTTAAAGGAGTACCATGTAGGACTGAAAAATTACCTTCCCAAGTGAGCTGATACTTAAATAAGTCATTAATAAATGAATGATGACTCTTTCATGGTCTTCGGTCAGAATTTCCAACATGTAACGTTTGACTGACACACCCAAACAAGCATCGTGGGAAAAAAACCTTTCACAAGAAATCTGACTCAACGTACCAAAAGAGCCATATTCACATTTGCATTGACTGCTCAAACCGTGAGAGCATTTAAACAACAGTTCTATGTAGATTTTGAGACATGGATGTCGGCAGGCACTGCACAAAATCATGTAAACAGTAAACAATATACATGTATGTTTGCTGTATAACAGCTTATACAGTACAAGGTACTAAAAATATAATTCAGGTTGGTGTTTACCAATAAGCCTATGAGAGGTAAATAAAAACAAGATTATGGTAATGAATAAGGTATAAGAAAAGACACATCACAGAGCAGTGTTGCACCGAGTAGACTTGTGTAGCAGAAGCAAGGTTGTTTTCCCATGAGTACTTTTATCATTTATTCAGATGTGTCAACAAAGTTGAATTAAAAAATATTAGGATATGACCCATTGGCCACCAAATTTGAGCGGGCGATCGCAGAATTCCCTTTTCTATTTGGCTGATGTTAGTAGAATGAAGGAATTTATTTTTTATGTTCATATATGGCCATTACTTAAATTTAAATTTCACACAGTTTAGGGACACTTTCGAAACAGGCCATGGAGGTATGTGTGGGGTTAGATGAGGCACCACGGAAATCACCCAAATTCTCCCTACTGGTAGGCCTACAGAATATGAACATGCAACTGTAAAATCCCAAAACCAGTCTAAAAGGCAATGAGAGCCATTGAAGCACAGTGAAATAACTACAGATATAATTAAATCAATGGGTCGAATGTTCCCATAACTGCAAGAAGCCTACCCCAATGACTATGTGGTGATATGCTCACACAGTGTTTAGTATACATGCCTTCCAAGCTTATGGGGTTTCAGTGTGTGTCAAAGACATGACGTTTGGGACATCACAGCTCTGCACGAATGGTTAGGGTATTGGTGTAGTACAGGGTTTGGAAGGTCACAGGTTTGTAAATAAAGTAAAAGAGTAAATAGCTAATATTTACTAATATTTACAAACATATCCTTGGAATGTAACCCCACTTTGCTTTCGGGAGGCTTCATAGTCTTCGAAGGAAGGCCTTTCCAAAAAAGTCCCAGAAGTCCTGAAGCTGCTGTTCTGCAGTATTAATGTGTGAAAAATGTTGTGGACTTCTACTCCAAGAATAACCGTGAGCAAGACCTGAACTGCAGAGGGAGTACTGATTCAATAAAGGCCCAGCAGACTGTACCCCATGATGGTTATGAGGAAAATATAACATCAAGAGGCTGCTGGTATCCTTATATTGTTGTTCCATTGATGCCGTATTTGACATACCGCAAATGTCATAATCCAGGTCAGCAACTGAACAGTTACCCAAATGAGATCACTTAAGGGGTCATTAAAAGTGCACAGAGGGCTATCAGCTAACTTACAAGGGGCTGCGTAGTTTGTCTTGTATCAATAGGACAAATGATACCGTAAATGACCGTTATCATCCTTGACACATTCAATGTGTCCAAGGCGATAGAACAAAGGTGTTCCCATAAGAAACAGCTCAAGATGCTCAAGAAGAAAATCAGACTCAAGATGCTCTACCCGCCCTCTATCTAATAATACAGTAGCTTCAATTACTGATGCCAACATGTCGTTTTTGATCCTCTGGATTATCATTTCCTTTTCTTTTTAAATATATTTTTTGGACTTTTATGACTTTAATGATGATAGGATAGTGTGACGGGTGGACAGGAAGTGAATGGGGAAGGGTCGGCAAATGACCCGGGCTGGGAATCAAACCCGAGTGCCCTACTGGTTGGCCACGGTAGGGCCCTGGATTATCATTTTCAACCAGAACATTTGTAAACAAAGTCTGCAGGGGACGTTGACAATGAGTAGGCCTAACAATGAGCAAACAATACAGAGCAGCCATCCCAGATTTCTATTCTCAATCCCCCTTGTGCCTCAAAGAATGTTTTTTTCAGATAAAGACACCACAAATATGAAACACATTTCCACATATTAAAATGTCTAAGTCAGACCTTTCCTTTCCTTTTTAATACATTCCTTCCACTTTTGCAAAAAAGTGGTCCAGGTTCTAAGAAGAAAGTAATGCAACATTTGCATGATGGTTATGTTAAGAATGTAAAAGTTTTATTTCATTAATAAATTAAGCCTCTTTGACATGACAGTTATTTTGTTTTACAGTGAAAATAAATACACGATTAACAGCAGCTTAGACTTGTTAGTTTGCTACACAGCAAAAGACTTACAAGCTATAGGAGCGCAAGAGTGGAGTCACAATGCTTTCAGTGTCTTTATCATGGAGTATTTAGCTTGACTTAGTGAAGGATTCAAACAGGGAGGTGAGCTGTGCTCTGAGGTCCTGGGCGTAGGGGTCCAGTTTGTCCTTCAGGTCTTCAGCGTAGGGTGCCAGGCTCTGCTGGACCATCTTGGCTCTCTGGGACATCTGGGTCTGGAGGTCAGCAGCCAAGGGGGCCACATTGGCCTGGAACTCCTGCAGGTGCTGGTCCACCTTCTGCCTGAGCTCCTCTGTGTAGGGGCCCAGCTGGGACTGCAGCTCCTGCACGCTCTTCTCCAGACTTCCCTTCAGCTCCTCACTCCTCTGGAGCAGGGTGGTCTTCAGGGACTCAGAGTCCAGGGACTCGGCATAGGGAGCCACAGCAATCTTCAGATCCTCCACCCTCTGCAGAACCTGGACTCTCATGTTCTCTGCATAGGGCTCCAGTTGTCCCTTCACAGAGGTCAGGTCCTGTGTCAGGCGTTCCCTCAGCACTTCAGCCTCCGTGGTGATCTTTGCCATGACGTCTTGAGCCATAGGCGACATCTGGTTCTGGAGGGTGACTGCATACTGGCTGGCCACATCTGCACTCTCTGTGAGTTTAGCGCTGAAATATATATATAAAAAAACAAGGTCACACGAGGACAAAAACGTTGTTGGTGTCATATCAATCGTGAAGATCAGAACTTTTAGCGTAGAACATACCTGACTTCCTGTCCCAGCTGAGACTTCCTGATCATCTGAATGGTGTCCTCTGCTGTGCGTGTTGCCTGGGCAACATAGTCCCAGAACGAATCTGTCAGCTGCTCCAGCTGTGGTTTAGGCTCATCAGCGTAGAACAGGTTGGCATTGCAACCTATGCAAGGAGAGCAACGCAAGCATTATTGAAAACTGAGTACACAATAAAATTCTCCCATTGCCTATCCTGAGGTAGTCTTTAAACCCATGTAAGCACCTTCAAAAAACATCTACTAAATGTCTAAGCCCTTTTTGGGAAAACGGTGCCCCCAGCCTCTAAAACTCTAAATATCTCAACCTCTGAAGCACAGAAAATTATGAAACAAGTAACATTTAAAATTGAAGAGCCTCATCTTGCATTAGCATGTGTTCATTCAGCTCTAACATGAACACATTTTTAATTCACAAAAAAAACCTCTCAAATATCATGAGCTTGAATGCAGCGTCCATGCAGCTCCAGGCGCCTGGCTTAATTACAGGCAGCATTCAGCATCAATGGGTTAATGTCCGATTAATTTAGCTTGTCATGCCAATCTGCTGTTGCAGTTGTTATAACTTGCCTTCAGTATCAACAATGATGGTCATTACAATAAAACAATGTGTAGGACCTTACCTGTGAAAACAGCAATGGCAAGGATGAGCACTACCTTCATCTTGACTTTCTTTCTCTAAAAAAACCCAACCAAAAAAACAAATGCAACAAGTTATTAACAGCTCCCATCTATAGGCATAGATCACCAACAAATTTCCAGATTAATCCAATAATGTAAACTCATGTCCAAACCTTACCCGAGTTTCAGGCTCTTAGTGAGTGCAGGTCTGGTGCGATTGGTGTGTGTGTGAGTGTTGGTCACCTTCAATTACCACGTTTTATAGAGGATTGTAGTCTGTGGGTGACTCAAAGTCCAGTGGCCAGTGTCATGTTGTCAGAGCTCTGACAATGCCTCATGCTCAGTCCGAAAGATGACCTGAGGTGACCCCTGAGATACCAAAATGATTGATGTCCACAGAGTTCAACTCTCCCATAAATGCCTCTGGTTGGTAGTCATTGGGAAGTGAACATACTTACAAAAAGCCACTAAAACATGTTGTGTTAATTAAACACTTAGAGAGTCTATTTGGTATCTTCTAGATTGTATTTGATCCCAGAGAACTCTCCAAGTGTTGAGTATCATATGGAGAACAACAAAAATCAAACTCACTTTGAAAAAGACACTTTTTAAGGGCAGTCATGGGTAAGCGGTTAGGGTGTCAGACTTGTAGCCCAAAGGTTGACGGTTCGGCTCCCGACCCGCCAGGTTGGTGGGGGGAGTAATTAACGAGTGCTCTCCCCCATCCTCTTCCATGACTAAGGTACCCTGAGCATGGTGTCATCCCGCCGCACTGCTCCCTTGGGGCGCCATTGGGGGCTGGCCCCTTACACGGGTGAGGCATAAATGCAATTTCGCAGTGTGCAGTGAAGAGTTGTGTGCTGCGAAGTGCTGTGTCACAATGACAATGGGAGTTGGAGTTTCCCAGTTGGGCCTTCACTTAACCGGTCAAGACTCAGAAATACATTTATGTGAGCTGCACACTGGAAATAAAGGTGTCTGAAACTTAAGAGTATGGTATGGGAAATCGATATCTGTTTATTTTTGTTTATTTGCTTGATTGCTTATGGAGGCAGCCGTGGCCTAGTGATTACGGAGATGGACTTAAAATCAGAGGGTTACAGGTTTGAATCCCTCCCTTTCACTGTATCACTCCATAGCTGAGGTGCACTTGAGCAAGGCACCTAACCCACACTGCTCCAGGGACTGTAACCAATACTTTGTAATTCAAACAACTGTAAGTCGCTTTGGATAAAAGCGTCAGTTAAGTGTAATGTAATATAATGTAATGTAATGTGGCTTAAACCAGACAAAGTCCAATATGTCAAATGTTAGATGTGTATTAAAAATCCATTGACCAAAGAGAGAGTCAAAGTAGCTCAAATATCGGTAAACACTGGATGACAACTCTGAATGCAAGTCTGTACTTGTATGCATACTGTATATTCTTTATACATGTATTCAGAGATGTGATCATGATCAAGTGCAATAAGTGGGATTTCTGCATTGGGACTTAATCATCACTCTAGTCTGAGGTACTAGCCATTCATTTACTTTTGTTTAATGTTAAGTTTTTTCTTTTCCTTTACTTGCTTTTGGAAGCAAGTCACACATCAACATCCATGTGGCCCTCTGATGAAGACGGAAATTACACCGGCCAAAACACGTTTACATGACATAAACAAAATAATTAATAACTAGATTTAACAAGAAGACATAATGAATGTGATTGATAGTTTCCTGAGGTACTGTATGACCTAATTTGTAAACCTTGTGCTATCTGGTGTGATTCCCAGTGATACTGAATAGGAACTGTTATCAGTTAGTGTACCGGACTCTGAGTGTCTCTGTGAGTGCTACATACTGCACACTGGGCATGCAGCCATGTCTGCAACCACTGTCCTGGAAGGCTGGGTCGTGTAAGGACACTCAAGGACTTATCTATCTTTGACATCACTGATAGAAAACACTCTGTGTGGTCTGGATTTTATCTGATACCAAACAAAAAGAGTACTATAATATAATATAATATAATATAATATAATATAATATAATATAATATAATATAATATAATATAATATAATATTCTTACATTGATTGGTTCAACATAATTATTTTAAAGCAACTGCCCACCTGGGAAAATCGAATTACCATTTTGACAGAGCACTCCACAGTGCACAGTGCACACAAAAAAATCTCATTTATGCCTCACCAGTGCAAGTGGGCAGTGCCAAACAGGGCCCCAAGAGATCAGTACGGTGGGATGACACTTTGCTCAGCGTACTTCAGTCATGTAGGAGGATGGGCGATAGCACTGGTCAATTACTCCCACCTTGTGGGTCAGGAATCGAGCCATGCAAGCTGTGGGCTACAAGCTTAACACGCTAACCGCTGACCCATAACAATTCTTTATTTTGTCGTATATTTGTGTATTTTCTTTTTAACCTTATACTTTTAAAAGTTTTTCCAGTAAGGGCAATATTTTAATCACAATTTTAATTTTGAAAGTAGAAACAAATGGAAAGTGTAGACCTCCAATAACACATTCTCTGTTCAATAATAGAGTCAAGTCAAGTCAAATCGACTTAATTATCAATTTCTTTACATGCACTGGTCATACAAAGAATTGAAATTACGTTTCTTACTTTCCCATGCAGACATAGACATACTTTAGGTATAGACATACACAGTAAAGTATGTCTATGTCTGCATGGGAAAGTAAGAAACGTAGGCTAATTTCGTAGTAAGTATACAGAGTTCCATATCTCTTACTGCAGATGGGCCCGCCAGTGCAGGCCCATTCACTATTTGCTGAAATAACTCAACTACATGATAAGAACATTGCTGTGACATTACAGAGAGCCTCAAGTAACAGATTAAGACTTATCATTATAATTTTGGTGACAGTAAGATAGACTCTGAGAAAAAGGAGTTAAAGGAATCCTTGATGCTAAATGTACCATCACAGAAAACTTCCAGCAAAAGTTAATACTGTAGGCTTGTTCTGTAAAAGGTTCAAATAAACCATGCACAAAAACAAACACACCACTGCTGGGCAATCACAAATCCATGTTGTAGGCAGAGGTAGCTGTATGTATTGTAGATAACTAATGATGGAGATGTTAAGATGAACAAGATTTGCATTGCATTCTATTAAAAATAAGTAATCCAGTAGGCCTATAGAGTAATCTTGACGTTACTTTAAGTTACCAGGGGGGCCGAGGGGGGCAATCATTTTTTCAGGGGGACACATAAAGACATAGACGGAATGATGCCAAAGACATCATTCTGTTGTGAATTTATGATATACAAACAAATATATCATGTTGCGGAGTGTTAAGCACAGGGGCCACAACAGGGGCCAGGAGGAAATCTACAGGGGCCCTGGTCCACCCTGGTCACTGTCTAGAACCGCCCATGGCTACGTTTTGATCTATTCAGACAAATCAAAGAAAGTACTGCCTTTTGAAAAATGATATAATATTGAAACATGTGTCAATAAGGTATGGGAGTATGTGTATGTTTGTGTGTGCGTGTGTGTGGCGGGGGTGGGGTGCTGTTGCACAGGAGTGCTTTGCTCCGACAAAAGGACTGTTTTTCACTCTCGTCGAGAACCCCTGTCCTCATCTCACTTGTTTTTCCTTTTTTTCCCCCGTGCAGGGCCCTGCGGCTGTTTTTGATGCTATTCTGTGTTGGAAATAGGCCTTCCCCCTGCTGTGTTGTCAAAGGACTCTGGACCTCCACGCTGGCCACTGACAATGACGGGGGTGTGGCGCTCCCTCCCTCTTCCTCTCCCTCTCCCTCGCTCGCTCGCTTGCTTGCTGAAGGCGATCAGGTGATGACACGTTTGAGGAGAAAGAGTCACGTCCTTGAGCTACCTAGACGGCCATAAACAGAAGACTGTAATGAAGGGCAAATTTTCCACCACTGCTCCCCTGTTTACAACAGGGCCGCTTACAGCTTTGGACAGACCCGGAACAAAATCATCTGAAAGGACCTGCCCAGCCACCCAATACATGCACTGTAATGAGGACCCAATTCTGGGCCCCCTCTCTACCTGGGCCTGGTATGACTGACCTCTTTGACCCTCCCCCATTTGCAAAGCATGGCGAGTACATGGTGTGTGTGTGTGTGGGGGGGGGGTGCTCTTGTATTCAATATTGATAGGTGAACTAAACACACACACGCACACATACACACGCACGCATGCACGCATGCACTCATGCACACACACACACACACACACACACACACACACACACACACACACACACACACACACACACACACACACACACACACACACACACACGCCTCAAACATGCTTCCACATATTCGCAATAGTCCCAGGAGTAAAACTATAGAGGCCTTCTCCTCTCAAGCGTCAACGGGGCTTTGAAACCACACCTTTGCGACTGCTATGACTATTATAGCACCACCACAGATTGGCCTACATGATTTGGCAGATTTGCCTTGCATGTAGAGACTTGTATGTTACTGACTCACTGGTTTCAGTCTGTCTTCAATAACAGAGAGAGAGAGAGAGAGAGAGAGAGTGAGAGAGAGAGAGAGAGAGAGAGAGAGAGAGAGAGAGAGAGTGAGAGAGAGAGAGAGAGACCAAGCACTGGTGTCAATTTTACCCCTTATATGCACTTTACTTGGAAATCTGCTGTTACTTCTACTAAATGTTGTAGTGTACTCTTAACATAATTTCGTTGCCTTTTTTGACAATGACAATAAACTCTTGAATCTTGAATCTGCAGGGAGAGAGAGAGAGAGAGAGAGAGAGAGAGAGAGAGAGAGAGAGAGAGAGAGAGAGAGAGAGAGAGAGAGAGAGAGAGAGAGAGAGAGAGAGAGAGAGAGAGAGACTGTATCTTGGTATCTTGCTGTTTTTCAAGGTCCAATCCACCCACCAACTCTTGTTCTCTGGTTCCCACGGTGTCCAAATAAGGAATAAGGGCATTGCCTCGAAGTGAACTGAGGGATGTGACAAAATGGTGACTGGAAACAAATTGATTTTTCTGCTGTGTTTGTTGAAGTCATCATGGGTCATGTGTTAAAAAGATAACCCCTAGTAAATACGAGGTGTGGTGGAGAGCAAGCCCAATCCTGTACCGGTATTTCTCTCTCTCTCTCTCTCTCTCTCTCTCTCTCTCTCTCTCTCTCTCTCTCTCTCTCTCTCTCTCTCTCTCTCTCTCTCTCTCTCTCTCTCTCTCTCTCTCTCTCATATATACACACACACATAATGAGACATTTCCCTGCTGTGTTACTGTGCTAAAGCAGTGCTCCCCGACCCCCCCACTGCCCACCCACCCAATGATAACATTATGAAACCAGTACAGCCCAACAATAACAACAGTTATATTTTCATGTGTGCATCTTTGTACCTTGTATATGCTATGTAGGTGTGATAAAGGTATGCTAGAGCAACCATATGTCAAAGGCGGAGGAAAGGTGAGAGACGGAAACATGGCAAATGTGTGCATAGTGTGCATAGTGTTGAAATGTGTGCATAGTGCAGGTGAATGGAAAAGTGAATATTGTAATTTATCACCCTGATATGTGTATGAAGATTAAGCACCTGCAGGGCTTCACTGGTAATCTGGCATACAGGGCATTTCCCTGCGGCGGGCCTCATGGGCATAGCCTGGTACTGACCATCTCATAATACCACAATTTTATGTACAGAGCCAACATCTTTTGGCGGAAGTTCATAGGATGGCGCGCAAGGCTATCATGGGCCAATGCTGTTAAGGTGTATTGTATTTTCTTAGAGACTGGACAACAATGTACATCCTGACTTACTCCATCTAGCTGTGTTTCGCCAAACTACATGCAAGCGGGATTTTCCCATTTCCTCACGCAATCATCTGAGAGGCTCATGGCAGTTAGAATCATTCCGGAACGAAGGAGCCAATCAGGATCTCCGGGTGGGTTCTTTTCCTCCTGTCGTTCTCCGCTGTGTGGCGGGTCGAGTTCGGTGTGAGTGGCTGAAGTGATGAGGACAGGTTGCTTATCCGATCACATGCAAGATTTCTTTTTTTTGATACTTTTTATTTATGGTATTTTTTATAGAGGCAAGACAAATACAAAAACAAAAAAAAACAAAAAAACAAAAAGACAAATAATGTGGAGGTCAGGAGAATAAGTGCATATCACAGTCAATACAATACAATAGGCCTATCAATACAGTACAATAGTCTCATTAACCTGTGTTGTTAGTTCTGTCATTTATGTAAACGGACCATTTAATCCACTTTCTTTCTCCAATTTCTTTTTGCAGCCTTAGGGAATAGGTAATCTGCTTAAGGAGATGTAAATGTTTTACGATGCCAATGTGCCCACCGTAGGTGTATCTTTCTGTAGCCAATATTTGGTAATTGCCTTTTCCCCTGCTGACATGCAAGGATTTTTGATAAGGAGCATCATTCGAAAACGTGTCGGTTGTGGAAATATCCAAAGCCTTTTCTTGCTTTCAGTCCAATCCTAAACGAATGAAACAATAATTGTACAACATAGAGACAGCAATACCATCAAGATGATATAATTTGCAGACAGCAAAATCTCTTTATGCCCATTGCCCCCACTTCACAACTCTAACCGTGTTTTACAGTAAAACTGATTGCAATGCCTCTTTCTACCACTGCCTGCTACCTGTACAGCTATCATGTGTAACATTTACTACTGTGCCATCTATTAGTGACAATCAGTAATCATTTGTTGGGGCAGGCATGCCATCACAACCACAGCACAATTGGGCTACTCTCATGAAACATTGTATTTCATATTTCCATCCAAGTCTTTAGCTTTTCAGCAAATTTGACTGGCTTTGCTACATATATGATCATACTATATAATACTGCTCTCACCTTACATTATTTCCTTCTCACCAAATCGATAAAGAGTAGAGCAAATGTACTTCATATCCCCTAACATTATAATTAGGCCAAATGAAAACCAAATGAAAACCTGTTTTGGTCCTTTAAAGTTATTAGAGGTATTGATTAATGTCTCAAGTAAGAATCATTGTACGGTAATTGATCACTTCAATCATTTTCAGTGTGTATACGTGTAGATGTTTGGGTTGGGGGCGTGTGGCTTGCCAGGAAAGGGGTGCTTTAAGAAGAACCACTTCCCTAATGTATACCCCAAGGCCTGGGATATGCTTGCTGCATGCCTTAAAGGAGAATTGCAGCCATTTTGGCAAGATATATTATCTGATTCTGGCCTGTGACATCATGGCAAAAATGGGTGTTGAAACCAGTCAGCTGTCTGCTACGAAACAATAACAAATAAAGAGTTCAGATGCAAAACCCCCTAAGTTCCTTTTCAGAAAATAATCTTAATTTATTTTTATTTAATACAAAGCTATCAAAATTGCATATTCTTTTTATTTTATTTATGTAATATAACTATTTATATGTATTATCAAGTACATAATGTAAACCAAACCAACAAGGGGGTTCTCCTAAAAATATAGAAGTGCAGGTCTTCAGAAATGGAGTTAGGGGGTTTTGCATCTGAACTTTTCAAATATAGCCATGTGAAAAGCTCAGTTCCTGAGGGTCGTTTTTTGGTGGAAATAAAGAAAATGGATAACTGTATTGGATGACCTAGGCGAACAATTTCTAAAGACGTCTGTGGAAGACGGAAGTTGGGAGTGGTAGGTGCGCCATTTCTGAAATCTCCAAATGCATAATGTCTGTGCTAGCTAATGCTAAAATTACGCATTAGGGTTTGTTGTACGTGCCCAAACAGCAAGCCAATTCACTCTGAAGCATTTTCATAAACGATAAAAACTGTGAAACGTTTGCCCGCTGCCTCCCGCTTTCATTGAAAACAGCTGAAAACAGCGCAAGTGAACAACTTTGTGCAGTCCGCACGAACATTTCTAGCGGGGTCACCTTTGCCCATTATCCCTTGGTCAGAATCAGATAAGATATCTGATATCTCCAAAATGGCCGGAATTCTCCTTTAAATCATGCACGCAACTGTGTGCGACCGCTATACGTTCTTCAGAACGACCAGAGTACTTTGCACAATGCTGGAGGTATTATCTAATGGACAAATAGCCAACGGAGCTCTCATTCATACTTCTATTGTGACCTGGACATTGAAATTTGGAAGATCACCTCTCGTGGTTGTGTCAGTTCTGCACCGTGCGCGCGCCCACCAACCATTCACAAAATGTACATAAAATAAGCATGGCAATACGTTCGATATGCAGCAAGCATATCCAAGGCTCCACCCAACATGTATCATTGGCGGCTATTTCCATCCAATTCGTTACCTTGGCAAATTTGCTGCATGTTGTATTACTGTATACGTAAGCTCTTGCAGCAACTTTCAGTAACTCCACCCACCCTTCATTGGCTGCTCTTTGGGCAACTTTGTGGACAACATACAGTAGGCCTACATTTAGCTCCCATGCCATGGTCTACAAAAGACTTCGTGTTGTTATTTTATTGGTCTGTGTAACAACACATTAACCCATTACGACACAGCGTTATACATTTGCTGTTACCAGAATTGCAATGATCAAGTCGTAGTGCATTACTAAAGGCCCTGTGTCATGTCATATTTTAGTACTATGGTAGTTAACTTTCAATGACTATTACAGCGTGCTACTGGAGGTACGGCATGCTTTAAGGGGCTACGTATTCTATTGATCTATCTGAAATGAAACACACACACACACACACACACACACACACACACACACACACACACACACACACACACACACACACACACACACACACACACACACACACACACACACACACACACACACACACACACACACACACACATAATGGCTGCTACATTATGTTATGAAATGGTACTAATGGTAAAAAAATTACTTTGTAGGGTGTGGAAGTTAAAACAAAACATGTATGTACTCATAATCAAACTCAGATTTCAAGTTTAAACCTCATTGGTAGGGAAGCAGTTGTTGAAAGCTTATAAGACAGAAGATAAATAAGAAGAGTTTAAGAAATCCTCTTTAGATTTAAAATATCCCTTTTATTTTAGGGCACTAATGTGCACCTGTCATAATGGCATATTTATATTTATCCACATGCCGTGTTTATTTGCCATCAGATAAAAAAAATAACCACATTAAAAAATATCTGCATAATAACCAAGGTCTTAGAGACCCTGATGACAAAGACGTGTCTGCCCTCTGCTGGGTAGATTGTGCAAGAAGAAAGCATAGTAAGAAGACAGCAAGAAGACAGCTCAGTCACTCACAACCTGTGTTTCTGATGGACTGGTAGGTAATCTGCCATACAGGGCTTTTTCCTGGTGGGCCAACAGTCCTCAGGGGCTGACACTGTTGTTGTTTTCTTTTTGTCGCCTAGAGACCGGTCCGTAATTTAGATGGGGCAGCCCATAATGTTCCGTCTTTAGAACAGACAGAGCCAATCATACTGTATAGAAAAACAAGTAGTGTGAGGGGCTGGTCTTTACCAAAAATGTCCAATAATACGAAATTGCTTAATACTTAATGTATTTATTTTTTGGGGTGAGATAATCAAGCAAATACTTTTCACAAAAAATATCACACTGAGTTAGTGACAATATTATCAAATGACCCATTCATGACTTCGTAAGTTATTTAACCAGACAAAAAGATTGACCAATATTGTAAACACAGAACAAACACACCTGAATTGGCAAAAGTTTGTAAAATCCTTTGTATTTTTTTTCTACAAAGACATACCTTCATACCTGACTATTATTACACTTCATCATAACCATGATGATGATGATTATGGCGATACTTTTGTTGTTGTTGTTTTAGTTGTTACTATTATTACTACAGTTAGGGCCATAAATATTTGGACATCTGCACAATTTTCATCTTTTTGGTGCTGTACACCATCCCAATGGATTTGAAATGAAACAAACGAGATGCACATTAACAGCAGACTTTTAGCTTTAATATGGGGGTGTTTGCATCCAAATCGAGTGAACTGTGAAGGAATTATGACATTTTCTATCAGTGCCACTCCTTTTTTAAGGGACCAAAAGTAATTGGACAGTCTAGTATTTATACATCACACTTTCAATTATTTGGTTGCAAATACTTTCCAGTCAGTTACAGCCTGTAATTTGCAATCCATAGACATCAATAGACACTTGGTTTTATCCCTGGTGATGCTATTGAGCTCTATTGCAACAGTCTGTAGTTCCTGCTTATTCTTATGGTATTTTCCCTTCAGTTTTGCCAGCAGCAAGTGAAATGCTTGCTCTACCGTACTCAGGTGAGGTGATTGACTGGGCCATTGAATAATATTCCACTTTTTTGGGGTAGAAATGGCTTAGTGGCTTTCAGATGAAGCTTTGGGTCATTGTCCATCTGCACTGTGAAGCATTGTCCAATGAGTTCAGAACCATTAGGTTTAATATGACATGATAATATAGCCTGAAAATCTTCAGAATTCCTCCTGTGGCTTTTGTCGGTAGTCCTCATCATCAATAAATACAAGGGGAAAATAGTATTGACAGATATGCATGCCCACACCATGACACTACCACCACCATGATTCACTGATTGGGTGGTATGCTTTGAATCATGAGCAGTTCCTTCCCCTCTCTATACTCCTTTCTTCCCATTACCCTTGTACAAGATGATTTTTGTCTCCTCTGTCCATAGGATGCAGCTCAAGACCTGTAAAGTCTTTTAAGACCTTGTTTGGCAAAGCCAAATCTGGTATTGCTATTTCTGATGCAATAAATAATTTACATCTTTTAGTGAACCCTCTGTATTTCCTATGGTGAAGTGTTCCTGAATGGTCTTGATCTTTTTCTTGATTGTTGCCTTGGACATGTATCCACCGTTCACCTGGACACTGTTCTACATCTGGCAAACTGTTGGGAGATGGGTTTTTGTTCACCAGATACAGAATATTGTCTGTCATCCACAGCATTTGTCTTCCATGTCTGCCAGGTAATTTGGTGTTGCTCTAGTATTTCTTTTTTCCAACATTCTGAACTCTTGAATTAATCATATTCAATGTTTCCCCATCTCTCAAATGGGTTTGTTTTGATTTTTTTCAACCTTATGATGGCTTGCATCACTGATGGTGACAGGTGGACTTTGGATCTCATGGACATTGCGTAAAAATATATGGAAATGCAAATGGAACACTTCAAATGAACTGTAAGGCCTTGTATTGACATCTTGGTGATGGTGTAGTAAGGGAATAACACACATCTGACTGGAGAATAGCTGAGAAGCCTACTGTCCAATTACTTTTGATCCCTTGAAAAGTGGGCAACACAGACAAAAAACGTTGCTATTTCATTCCTGTTAATGCGATATGGATGTTAACACCTTCACATTAACGCTAAGAGTCTACAGTTAATGCACAGCTTATTTGTTTTATTTCAAATCCATTGTGGTGGGGTATAGGGTGGAAAAGGATGATAATTGTGTTGCTGTCCAAATATTTCTGGCCCTGTATATTATATTATATTTTTTAAATTATTTTATACTAATTAAACACTGATGTATAATTCCAGACATCCAGATGTATTGTCCTGCTTTAATTAACTCTCTGCATCAACACTGTGAAAACTTCCCCAGATGGTGTGTCCGTGTCCCTCTTATCTCTGGAACAAAGTCTTTTGTACAAAGAAGCACACTTGGAAAGAACTATGAAAATGAATAAAATGAACAATGAAAAGAAAGCAATGCCCAGTATTATGTTGTACAAGGGACTTTCTTCTTCATAAAATCTGTAGAGAAAAAAAGAGATAATGAGATGATGATTTATTAACTTTCAACTAGACTACTATTGCATTTATTGAAATAAATTGCTAAAAAAAGGGTTGTGTAACACTTTCTATGAAGCCCATATCTATAGCACATTATGAGCACATTTATAAAAACATAATGCGTATCATGATTATAGTGCATTACGACAACACTCATAACGCTTCATGATGGAGTATATCATCAGTCATGAATAACTATAAATCTGGCTTATAAGGCTTAGGGTGTTTTGAGTGCTTTTGAGTGAACTACAGGCAGTGAAGGGGCTTATAATACAGTATAACTGTCATGATGCACTATGACTAATTATGATGCGCATTATAAGTTGTTATAAATGCGCTCATAATGCGCTGTAGATATGGGCTTCATAGAAAGTGTTACCAAAGGTTGATATGAGCGATATTAGTCAATTGAAACTAATTTTCATTTGAATGGGTTTAATTAGCAGACCTCACTTGGAAAGGAAGGAAAAAGTTGCCCTAGAAATAGTGTAGTTTTAAATAGTTTTTGCTTTCTTTTTCAAATAGGAAGTAAGTATGCAGTAATGTACATTACGCATATAAAATAAGTGAAATTAATTAATATGGTGGCTTTCATAGTCCAAATATGTGATATAAGGGTATAAGTATAAGGTCTGCCAAAAAACTATTTTATTATGACAAAAACACCAATTTCATCAACAATTTCAATATAGGTTTTATGTGTAGGCCTACCTGTTTTCTGAAGTTGTTATGATGGGTTTGATGCGCTCTGTGGGGGTGACTGTGGGTACCGTAGTTCTCAATTCAGTCTTAAAGGGTAAAGTCCTATATGGGAATTTTACACACAAAAAAATAACACTTAACATCTGCCTTAAGCATGCACATTTCCACATACGTACAAAGTAGTTCAGGTACAGCTTACCCATTGCTCTGAAAGCAAAATGTTTTAAAACATGTGTAGTAGATCTTGTCTACTTGTAACTTTCATGGGCATTATCAAGAGAGGTGTATCCGAATAAAAGTTTCATTTACAAACTTCAATAAGCAAATGATGGATTCATCACAGATGTACTTGGCTGATTAATTCAGACAATATTGAATGAAGATTTCAAAGTGCATTAAGCAGTTTCAAAAGGTTCACTTAGGTCTCAATTTTAGTTCACCAACTAACACATGTAGTTTGTAAACAGCATTTCCATGACGAAAAAGTGGAACACACTCATCAACAGAAAAAGGGGTGAGGGTGCAAATGTCTGGGAAATGGTAACACAAAAGTGTTGACCCAATTGGAAACCCATAGGTGCACTTCCACATATTTCTTATGTCATTTTACCCCGGCTTCCATGTCAGTGATTCACATCTTATATTATTGCATCTCATTTTGTAAAAGGATTACTATAACTGTAACTGCATACACCAGTTCCATTTGAGCAACTGACATACAATAATAGGCTATTTATACATTCACCAACATACAATTTTGAGACATCGCCATTTAGCAAACTTTAGTGCAGTGGCCTCCTGCAGCTATAGCATGCATTAATATAAGTGTTTGTGGCGTGAGCTTACAGAGTTTCACACGATGCAGTCTCATCATAGCCCTCTTGATCATTGGTAGGCAACGTCTGGATTTGGACGCCGGGGCATGGCAATGTAACCTCAGAGTTTAATGGGGAGATATCTGCAGTCACACACACCAGTTATTGTTCATTGCATATAGTACAGTATGTACATACAGTAACTGTGTCAGAATACCACACTAAGTCTGATTGAACAACAAAATTAAGACTATTTCGAATCTGACTAAGTAGGTGTTACACACCAACCTTGCATGGTGACAAGGAGAAAGATGTCGCCTCCTTTGAGGAAGTCTCTGGTTGAAAGGACCTTGGTAGACATGAAAAATGCATGGCCGATTGCATCATTGAAGAACACAACTTGACCGTCTACTATGTCAGGCGTCCCCGATATTTGTGGCTTGCCTTGGATATCTAGATGGAGTAAAATGTTAGGGTTAGTGAGAGCAGGGGTGAATTTCTCGAAAACAAAGTTGCTTACTACATTAGCTACTTCGTTGCTTTCAATGCATTTTCCCATTGGCAACTACCGAAGTTGCTAACAGGCTAACAACTTCCCTTTTGAGAAACTCACCCCAGTACAGTAGGACAGAGACACACCGACAAATGAAAATATGGTATGGTATGAAGTATGGCAAAGTATTGTATGTATGTGTAATCTTTCGTGAAATTCTGCTGCACTAATGCCTACACTGCCCCAATCCCGGGGTAGACACTGGCATGTTGTGTATGTAGGTTATGTGTACTCTACTACTTAACTCCATGCAGTGGCAGTTCTAGACCAAAATTACTGGGGGGGGGGTGTATCTTTTCAGGGGGGCAAAATGGTCAATATTCTTTTTTATACACTGTATTTTATTTCAAACTTAGCCTTTCATTTATTTTCACAAACTGCTATTCTAATGTTCATTACATTTAGAGAGAATGACCAGCAGCTCACAGAACTGGCAAGCAGCCCACTAATATTTTTGTTTGTTTGTTTGTTTGTTTGTTTGTTTGTTTGTTTGTTTGTTTGTTTGTTTGTTTGTTTTTAATTAAGAGAGGAGGAGGCGGTATGAGTGAAAGTCTTTTTAAGTTCATGCTGGGTATAAGAAGTACATTTGTTTGGTCTATAGATTCTAAAAGAGCAAGGCAGTGATTGTCTCAGCTGGCTCTGTGTTTGTAAGCAGGATATGAGGGATTTTCTCTGTACTTGTAAAACCTTACCATTATCTACGGCTGATGAATTTGTTGTTAGGCTTTTTTGACTGGACATGCGCCTTTGAATGTGAGGGTTCTGGTCAAGCAATGTAACAGTGACCTGCCTTGAAACACAAGGCCATGGCAGTCTGTCGTCATTAATCCCAGAAGCAAGTCGAAAATATACTCCAAAATGGTCTTCCTTCATGTGCACAACAAGCTGGTACCTATACCCTTCCTCTGAGTAGTATAGTGGGCTGAAAAGGAATGGCCAATCATCAGACATGGCCAATTGTTTCTCAAAGTTCTGGATCCGCCATGTTTGATGGGGACACTCGGTTTCTGAGAGGTTGATGTCGTCCACAGAGAAGCCACCGCTTGAAGACCCTGATCCCTTGCGGCCCTCAAACTCCACCTGGAAGGTCTTGGAGGCGTTCAGGGTAACATGGTGGAGCTGCCAGTAAGGATCACGGGATCCTTCAGGGGGAAACATTTTTCCAGAACAATTGTGTATTTTAATGGTAAGTAACGTGGTTGTTAAATCATTACAGCGGTGCTCATATGTTTACATACCCCAGCAGAATATACGCTTTCTTGGCAATTTCTCACAAAATATGAAGTATTACACAAAATCTTTATTTTCACTCATTGCTAGTGACTGGCTTAAGACATTTATTAGCAATCTTCTGTGTTTACTCTTTCAAAAGCATGATCACAACCCAAACCACCCAAATGACCCTGTTCAAAAGTTTACATACCCTAGTGTCTGATGCTGAATATGGCCCTGTTTAACATCAGGGACCGCTCTAAATTGTTTGTGGTAGTTGTGGATAAGGCTCTTAATTTTCTCAGATGACAAAACAGCACATTCTTCCTGGCAGAATGGTTGTTTCCTATAATATTTTTGGGTGTCTTGCTGGAACCTCACATTTGAGGTTTCCCCTGAATGGCTCAATGATGTTTGGATCAGGAGAGTGAGACGGTCGCTCAAAAACGTCATTTTATACTTTCTGAAGCTAATGACGGGTTGCTTTGGCTTTCTGTGTTGAAATATTGTCATGTTGGCATGTCCAATAAATGGAACATGTGCAGTTTCAAGGCTGATGTGTGTCAAGTTTCCTCCAGTACTTTTCACAGGGCAATGTATTCATCATTCTGCGAGTATGGACCAAAGTTATAGTGCATTTGTAACTCAAATGTCCCCATGACATCAGTGGTCCATGGCCATGTTTCACAGAAGGGATGGTGTAACTTTCATCATAGGCTCCGTTGACTGTTCTCCAAATGGTACTGTTAATAGTGGCTGAAAAAAGTTCCATATTGATCTCATTTTTCCAAATGACTTTGTCACAGGCATTCTGATGCTTCTCACTATGCTATTTGGTGTATCATATGCAAAATAACATGTTTGCATTTTTGTAGTAATGGCTTTCTCCTGGCAACCCCCAACAGCCCATCTTTCCTCAAGTGCCTCTTTGCTGTACAGTTTAAAACATTTTTTCATGTTGTCCTATATTTCACCTGAAGTTATGTTTTGGTTGTCCTATGCCTCCTGAACAATTTCCCTTGCAATGATCATTGCAATGCAACGATTCCCTTGCCCAATAGCTTGATTCCAACCAAACCCCCTCATATTGCATTTCTGAATTGAAATTCCAACAGTGCCAACATGACAATATTTTGACACAGAAAGCCAAATCAACCCGCCATTAGCTTCAGAAAGAATTAAATGAAGGTTTTTGAGTGACCGTCTCACTCTCCAGATCTCAACATCATTGAGCCATTCAGGGGAAACCTCAAATGTGAGGTTCCAGCAAGATACCCAAAGATATTATAGGAAACAACCATTCTTCCAGGAAGAATGTGCTTTATTGTCATCTGAGAAAATTAAGAGCCTTATCCACAACTACCACAAACAATTTAGAGCGGTCCTTGATGTTAAACAAGGCCATATTCAGCATCAGAAACTAGGGTATGTAAACTTTTGAACAGGGTCATTTGGGTAGTTTGGGTTGTGATCATGCTTTTGAAAGAGTAAACACAGAAGATTGCTAATAAATGTCTTAAGCCAGTCACTAGCAATGAGTGAAAAAAAAGATTTTGTGTAATCCTTCATATTTTGTGAGAAATCGCAGAGAAAGCGTATATTCTGCTGGGGTATGCAAACATATGAGCACCACTGTATATAGCATATACTATACTGGGATTTAAGAAAAAGGTAAGGTATGGATGCATGTTCGTTGCTATGGGTGCAAAATAAACCCAAGTACGGCAGGCTACCTTTTATCTGGCTGATAAGTCTTCGAGTTCCCTTGATGTCATCATCATTATCAAACTCTCTTATCCAGATGTCGAGACGGTCAGACCGACTACCAGTGTTGCAGTAGAAGAATTCAAGACACTGGACCTTGCAGCTTCTCTTGGGAGTCATCCTCCTGGTCTGTAGGCTGGCTCTGTGGCCTATCCTTCCTCTACTGGTACTTAAGTACATGAAGAAGCCTGTGAATATAAATGTAAGAATTACCCACAATAGCTGGACTACATTTCAAAGTTTAGTTGCCTAGCCCCTCAGCAACCCTTTTGCAATGACCCTGTCTGTCTGTCTGTCTGTCTGTCTGTCTGTCTGTCTGTCTGTCTGTCTGTCTGTCTTGTCGGTCTGTCTGTCTGTCTGTCTGTCTATCTGCCTGTCTGTCTTGTCGGTCTGTCTGTCTGTCTGTCTGTCTGTCTGTCTGCATGCAGTTTTTTGAGTTGCCTGCAGGTGATTCCAAACACATAGCATACTTATAACATTGGGCAAGGGGTCAAGTTCAGCTTTAAAGGCCCAATCTGTAGCATTTTAACTGTCCATAATCAAAGCTGGAGACACACACGTGTCCATTTACGTGACTATTTACCACTGTCAACAATGTTCTTTTCAAATTCTTTGAATTCTTTGACTTGAAGCTTTACATTTGCTCATACATGGGGAGTTGGGGGTTGGGTGGGTGTTTTGCTGGGCCCAGGACAAAAAACATCTGACCCCACGCACACCCCACCCCCACAACACATAGAAATGTACAATGAAATGGGGATCCACCTCTGGCCCCCCATCCCCCCCGCCCACAAACTGAATAATTTGTCCACCTATGAACTGCCTTGGGTGTATACACCACGAGATTAAGACAAAATAAACAGCAATACAGGACAGGACACCTCACCTTTGGTGTCTGTGCCCAGGTGAGTGTGGTCAGAGAAGGGGCCCCAAACAGCACGTCTCACTTTCCTCCATCCGTCTGGTGTGCTGGAGCAGACTCTCATCTCACACCACTCGTCAAAGTTGCAGTGCTCCAGGAAGGAGATAGAATTTTCTGTATAACAAGATAACATTGAATGAATACAGTATGTACAACTCAGGGTTAGAGTGGCAGGCAGCATGCACATAGCCCATGCAGAGCAAAAGTGCAGTAAAACTGAGAAAAAAGGCATTCAAAGCATTGGTATTGGGTTGGATATTGAAGTCACTGCAAATTTGCAGTAAGAATATATCTAAAACGGGACACATTTGGACTGTAAGGCTTTGTCACAACAAGATAAGAGAGGTGTAATGAAGACCGTTTTCAGTCCAAACTCAATTTCGACAACATATGTAGTTACCACACTTTGCCTTTAGGGCAGCACAGCGTTAGCACACAATGTGTTTTCACTTTTTCCTTATTCCTGTTAATTAGGTACATTGCAACAATGTTGTTGCATATAATTCTATATACCTACAGTGTACCATAGAGATAGGGTTAGATATGTAATATGTAGGTAATAGGTAATGATATAAAATGAATACACGTAGTTACACTTAAAAAAGGCACTGAAAAACAAATCCTGGTTTACATTTTATAATGGTTAAGGCATGTTGTTGGGCATATCATGGGGAATTAACTGATTTTAGTCTGGGACGCCTGCAAAAAACGCCTGCTGAATGCCTAAGCCCTTTTTTGGGAAAAGGTGCCCTCAGCCTAGAAAAACCTAAAGCTCAGCCTCTGAAGCATATAAAACATAAATTAAGTTGCACTTAAAAGCTACACTCTCAGAAATAACGGTACAGAACTCGTCGCTGTGGCAGTTCCCTCAAGGGGAGTACCATTGAGCCGCTTGGGTGGTACCTCAAAAAAGAGGTGACAGATGCACATTGGTTGACATTGCCATATTTAACATGTAATACCAGTGTAATACCATGTACCAACTCTAACCCTAACCCTAACCCCAGATCAGAGGTTGCGCTAGACTTTTTCACAGTCCGTCATTTTGACGGACAGGGTCGAAAAAAATCCGTCATCACCTATTTTTTAAATTCCCCATCTCGTTCCGTTCCATCCCCGCACCGGGAACAACACATGCGCAACTGCGGCCAATTGAGAGTAAACCGCTGTGAATACACCCCCTTTCACTCGACATTCATTCTCCAACTTTGAGGATGGAGTCAATTTTGCTTTTCACTTTCTCTCTCTGCCCCCCTCACTGCACTGTTTAAAAAGCTGCAGATATCTCTCACGACGCGCGTCTGGTTCAGTGTTCAGCGCTATGGTCACCACAAGCACTTTTTTAAAAGACGCGTGCAGGGCTTTATCCAACAGCTGTCAGTCACTCGTTTGGCTCTGATTAATGCAACGATTGTAATACAAATGCGCAGTGTTAAATAATATTCGCGTTGGGCTTCACATGCACGATGGAAAGGACAGCCGTCTTGAAGCAGAAAGGTTTAGCCCAGGCAGTCGACAGGAAGACGACCAGATTTCGCAAAACTTTGCTGAAAAATATCAGCGACGGTTAAGGGAGCCTCTCGTAGCCCCATCGGCTTATATGTTGGCGCGGTAAAGTTGTTTGAATAAATAAATATATCGCCTATAATGGGTGAACCAGCTATCGAAATGAGAGACGGTTAGCCGTTTCTGGCAACGTTTGCCAAGTTGTAAGTTGCGTTGCCTGGTAATATTTAGGCTCTTGAATATCCATCGTTTTTATTAGTTAATGTCCTGAAGCCGTTTTAGACCTGCGTTGCCTTTGAGTGAAGGTTCTGGCTAGCAAATGCTATTCGTATATTTGTTTATGTTTCAAGCGAGGAGTTATGAAACAATGCTTCTATGAAGGGCGATAGAGGGACAACTTCGTCATTGGCAGAAAATCAGATAGTCGGTAAATGTAGTAGGCCTAGGTCTACACAGTTCTGAATCTTAAAGTCGAAGTCACACGTGTAGGCTATGGTGTCAACGTCTTAGTTATTTTAATTCATTATTTTGAGCAAGCGCAGAGGCGCGCGCTCTGCTGCAGCCAGCCGCACAGCCCAGCTGCGGCGCATGGTATGACAAGCAAGGAGAGAGGGAGAAAGGCAAACGATAGTAGCATGAAATTATCTGCGCTGATAACTATACCTAATTGAAATGCATATTTGCTCTACTCGTTAGAAGCGTAGGTCTACTTAAACTTGTGATTAATTTATCATCACCCTGAATATTGATCCGTCAAAATGACGGACAGACTTCAGAATTTTCCGTCATCCTTCAAAAAAATCCGTCAATGACGGACATTTGTCGGTTAACGCGACCTCTGCCCCAGATGTAACTACAAAATTGGAACAGGTGTTAGACTGGTATTCCATGGTATTAAATATTGTAACACTGGTTATTACACTGTACCTAATGTGGTAGATCCACTGTAATAGTGGAACATTAAAATAAAGTGTAACCCCAAATTCAAATTCAAATCTCAAGAGCCTGAACGCAGCATCTATATCGTTCCAGGTGCCCTGGTAAATGTAGCGTAAACGCAGCATCAGGGGCAGGGCTCCGAACCGGTTCAAGGAACGAAAACGAAAACCGAAAACGAACGAAATTTTATGGAATTTTACAAGGAACGGAAACGGAAACGAAAACGAAATGGTCTTCAAGTGTTCCGGAACAAAAACGTTATTCTGAAATCCACAAACCGGTTAATAACGTTTTTTTTTTCGTTCTCTATATTTCATACAAGTGCACGATTTTGTTTGAGGAGTAACCATGGCGACGAGCAGTCTTTTAGTTCGGCTACTGACGTGTATGAGGGGAAACATGCATACAGCAACAGCATTTTGCTTCACCTGAGCTCTTGCCGCCTATTGATAAAATATTGAGGAGCATTGGCCAATCAGAGTGCGACTGTGCATTGTATGGAGAAACTTCCTGGGTAAATTTAGGATGTGCTTCTCCTCAGAGAATTTGATAGGAAACTAGAACTAAACTGTCTCTGTTCTCCTGGCTTTCTCGTAGTGATTGGAAGTTGACTCTAATAAACCCGCCCTAAAGTTTTTGACCACCAATATCAAATAAGTTTTTGTAAGAGAAATGACACTTTACCCGCGCTGTACTTCAGTCTCATGGAGAGCAAAAGAGAACATGTCTTGAGATCGGTGTTGGGATTCCTACAGGGACAGAGTATTTGGACCATACAGTCTATGATTTGCAAAGGAATAGGCGATTTGATGAACCTAATTCGCAGAGTGCTCTCGAGAGGCAACTGGTGGGTAAGTCATGTTTAGCTTACTACTTGTAATGGCACCGCCGAGTGCCTCGATGTTCAATGCGGTTATGGCAAATTATGTTGTGGTAAAGTTACTGAAGTGCTTTTGTTGTGCGCAGCGTATCCCACTGTCGGTTGTAGAGAAGAGAGGTGAGAGCTGGTGTTTTATGTGCTGTAATCAAGGACGTCTTATTTATCTGTTGTTGTGGTCAATGCGGGATAAAGTCATTCGTGGCAGATGGACAGACGCTAGCTGACGTTAGCTGGCCCGCTCAATGTTTCGATGGTTTCCTCAGTATCGCGCAATATTTCCTGGCTGTCATCACGAATAACAATAGTTCTAGGTCGCGTGTGACAACAAGCAGGGATAGAGAAAGACAGCGCATTTGTTGTTGTTTAAGTTATTATTCTCTTCTGTCGTGCAGAGGGCTGGGCTGATGGGATGGACTACGTGGAAACTCTTACTATTTTGTGACGCTTGTCTGTTAGGCAACAAAAGGTCTCCGGTTTTGTGGTGATGGATTTGCACTGGAATGGTTGGTAGCCGATATCTGAGAGCATATCCGAGGTTTCAGACTATGCAACCTGTCCCTTCTCTAGAACTAGTGACCCCTTGCATCGTGCACATCTCAAAACAGTTTGGGATTTTTTGTGGAGCAAACTGTGTCCCTTTTACTTACACGTTTCACTTGCTGCAAACCTCATCATGGCCTATTAAATAGAGCTAGGCAAGAACTGAAATCCATGCCTATCGACACCTCTTATTATGCTGACGTTTACCTGCGCTATTCCAGAGATTTTTTTAGGAACTCTCTCTGGCTATTTTTTTAAACTCTCTCTGGCTGTATTGTGCCTCCCTAATCAACATCCACCCACCGCTACTGGGCTGGCATAGGCTACTTTTGATAAGAATTATAGACATCCGGTTAAATCTGCCAGGATGGATAGCCCATCTGAGTGTTTTTGGGTGTGTTGTTATTTTTGAGAATAGCTGTGTAAATCAAGGGGAAATAATGAGTACGTCTATTCTAAGATAAAGTCCACGAAAATAGACTTAATAT
>NC_085861.1:21856104-21908604 GCF_034702125.1 Engraulis encrasicolus | reverse complement strand
TAGCCACCTTTGGGGTTCATCCCAGAACTTGTTGGCTCTCCAGAGAACTTTTAGGTTCCCCTGTAGTGGTAACTGAAGATTCTTTGAGTAACCTTGAAATGAGTTCTACAATGAGGATATTGACGTTGTAACGTTGTGCACCTTGACCTATTATGTGACAGTACAGTAGTTGAGTCATAACTTTAAAGTGGAACATCAAAATCAGTAGAAAGACTATTAGTTGACAACCTGGCTTCAATATATCACAGTGACACAACCATGACACAAGTAAATAATTCATAAATCATCTGCCATTGTCAAGTCACTTTTCTGCTGGGTCTCTGTGGACAGCCCTAATGTTTCATGACATTCCAAAACATGTTTTAAACACAATTTTTCCGGAAATGTATCATAAATACATGAAGTAGTTGCCATTGTAATTAATAATGTATGTATGGGTAGCAATACCAAGTTTGACTGAATGTTTGATTGATAAAGTGACGTATGATTGCCAAGTATAGTTTCTCACCTTTAATCCTGATCTGAGACTGAAAGAATGATATGATGGATGAATGAAAATAGAAAATATGTATTCCTTTCCTCAGAACATGAATTGGAAACAAACTTTTTGTAACAGTTTTGTGTTGTACAAACCAGGCATAATGCTGTCCAAGATGACACGCTTAGCAAAAGCAGGACATGTAGAAAATTAACCATTTGGACCTAGAAATTAAATAGAATTAAAATAAAATTAAAATAGCGTCCTTGTCCTCATGGATGCACTGTACTGTTGAGAAAATATTTTCCATGAAATCAAACCAATCCGTTCAAATCTTGAAAAACATGTGAGTCATGCAATTTATCCACAGTACAGTTAAAAAAAGTTTATTGATGCCTTACTGAGTGTTGATTGATGTCCTGAAGAATAATTTTCTTAGATCTCAGAGCAGTTTTCACCGGCTACCGTGTCTTACACAACATTTACTAACATTAACCACTATTTCCTCATGCTACATGCAGTAAGGGCAAACTTGATTGGCTTATCTTCATGGCCTTATCTTCAGCCTACCTACGCCTGACCCTTCTCCCCTTTCTTAATGATAATAAAGGTAATGGGTTCAGTTCAGGCAGAGGACCATGGATATATGACAAAGGTTTCATTTGTTTACTAATGTGTTGGACACAGCAAGAGGTTGATTCATACAAATAACCCTGCTACTTGTTCCAATCTGGATTTGTTTGGTTAAATTTGGCATCTAGTCAATCAAGGAGTAGCCTGAAGGTTACCACTGTGATTCCTATAGGCCTACTGTACGAGGGAGGTGGGGAGTGAATACCGTATCTGTTACTCTACCCCGTTCTCCGCGTCCTACATTTTGACTGGTAAATGGTAGTACTGCCCCTTTGCACCTGGTTAGGAAAACTGAATGAAATTTCACTGTATGTGTACGGACGGTGGTGTGCATGTGCGTCACAATGATGAAAATTGGACTTTCCATCCAGCAGGGCAACTGAAGATGACATCGGGCAAGGATTTAACTGAGAATTTAGCCGTACATCTTCTATTATTTCTTTTATTTTGCCTTCATTTCAGTCAATGTACAGTAAAATGTTTCACTATTTTTTTTCTGGACATATTTCACATTATGTACTGTAGGCCTATAGCCTACCGTATGTAAACTCCATGAGTTCCATTAATGCTGAGCAGTACTATAAACGACCGCACACTCTATTTATAGAAATGCATGAATTAATAAAATGAGGGCATGCTTTCCAAAGTCTGCATAGCTTTCTTGCACCGCCCCCCCAAATACCCAACAAAAGCAGAATTACTCTGTACTCTCTTCAGCTTCATACACTGTCCCTGTATGCACAATAAATGTCATTTGGATGTATGTTGGTCCATATATTGTGCCTAATTTATGAAACGGTCTTATAACAATGGCAATCTCTGTCTTACATTCAGATTTAGGCCTACAAATGCAAGCTCACACATGCAATGTGAACACATGCCCCATGCCCACATGCCCACATGCCCCATGGAAATCACACCCCTTGGCGTACTAATTAATATCTCTCTCTCTCTCTCTCTCTCTCTCTCTCTCTCTCTCTCTCTCTCTCTCTCTCTCTCTCTCTCTCTCTCTCTCTCTCTCTCTCTCTCTCTCTCTCACACACACACACACACACACACACACACACACACACACACACACACACACACACACACACACACACGCAAAGTTTTTTTTCCCACAGAATTCACAGAAAGGTGAAAGCAGAACATATTGTGTCCGCTACTTAGACCACATTGTCTGTCCTTGCTGTCTCCTCCGCGCAACCGAAACCTCGTGGCTAAGAGGATGGCATATGCACTTGAGGCAGCACTGTCAACAATACCGTTTGTATTATAGTGTATTATATATGTATTATGGTGCCTACCCTCCAGGGACTCTGAGAAGGCAGAAATATAAGAAGGTATTAGAGCCACCTTGGGTGGAAATACAGCAGTTGTGTTACTGTACATGTCAACATGGGACTTCCTGTACACATTAGTAATGATGATAATAACAAAGATGATGATTGTACCAAATATTTAAATAACACCCATGCAATACTGCTTGGGTCCATTAGCAATATAAAGAAGAAAAGTCAGCACTCACAAGCTACATCTCATTATTTATTTATAGATTACCACCATGTGGTAATGTGGCACTATAAATAATGAGAAGTAGCTTGCAAAATGCAAGCAATGCTTATCCAGATTGATAATATTTCTTTCAAATGTGTTGCGTGCAAGTCCAACAATCTACAAGCCTATCATATAAAATATGGGGTCATATGATACAAGATGTAGGCTTACACGTAGCGGCTCAAGGCACAAAACTGCCATTTTCACTTAAAAGTGTCCATGTTTTATGATAAAATGTAGGCTACACAATGTAAACAAAAGAAAAGGCATAAATAAATATACATAAGGTACATGATCGTTCGGCAGCATTTGATGCAAACATGGCGGATGCAACATCATTTTCCTGTAAGTGCGTCAGCTTGTCAAGAAATATGAAGTCTTAACCATCCAATTTCCGGTGTGAAAACCACCAAAGCAAGAACTACAGTTGCTATTACTTCTGTAGAGGAAGTATTTATTAGGGATTTCTATTGTCAGCAGATGGATGTTTATGAGAGGAAGTTCAATAAACATGTTGTTAATGCACAAGTGTGATGGATTTAAACATGACTACCAGTTTCCTTTTTTTTAGGTCGTAACCCTCTTATAATAACCCCTGTGGTCTTAAGGTGAAACCCACCGCTCACTTCTGTGTCACCGGCCTACTTTATTGTGACCTCTTTCTTGTCTTGTGGTGATAGGCATAAGAAAATGATGCGACAAAACCATGGAATGTCCCACCCTCATGACCCTCACTCCTTAAGTTTTTACCGTCACAGAACGCTGTTTGTTTTTCCCTCTATTATATCTGTTACCTTTATCAACTGTTTATGTCAAATATTTGAGAGATTCTGTTTAAGATTTGTGGAGATTGCAATTGAGCCTTTCTGTTTTTCTGTTGTCCTAGAGCAGGACTTGTATTTACTGTACCTACTTGTCATATTTTGCCCTTTTATCAAGACTTTTACACTTCAAGATATGTCACTGAAATGTTTCATGTACAGAAATAGAGAGCAAAGGCATCAAATGGTTAAATATCAACATTTCAAGAGCATACGTACAAGCAGGGGAGTAGGTGTACTACAAAGAAGCACTAAGGCAAGAAGAGTCATACAGTGATACAGTGGTGGAAGTAGGCTATTTATCACTTTTTCCAATAGGCTGAGCATTTTATACACTGTATAAAACAGTGAAGTTGAATACATTCTATTCTATTCTATTCTATTCTATTCTATTCTATTCTATTCTATTCTATTCTATTCTATTCTATTCTAATCCAATCTAATAAAAAATGTGCATGATGTTGCTGGCCTGTGCTGTGAGAAGGATGGGTGATGTTTGTGTACCATGTTGGTGCCCATGTCCATGTGCCCATGTGAGGTTTGTGTGCGGTTGTGGCTCTTTGTTGTAGCACAGTAAGACATGGGGCTCTTGGTCTCTTACTGGTTGTCCACCCCCATTATACAGTAATTCACTCACTCATAATAGACACACACAGCCACACCCATTGCTCTTTCATATGTTTGAGGGTTTTGCAAAAGACATTGTTCTTCAACCATCATAACAGATTGTTTCTGCAGAGACTGTGCAACATGTGCACCTCCATTGAAAATACAGTTGGCCTCATGCCAAAATGCCAGATGTCATAATGGATGTCTTGTGTGTTTTGTGGAAGATGAGTCTTTCACATCCTTGACTCCTTCATGCTCAGGGCCGCTGACAGCTTTGGCTGGGCCCGGGACAAAGACCGAAATCTAAAAGGGCCCCAAACCCAATACATGTAATGAGTATCCAATTCTGGGCCCCTTCTCTCCCTGTGTCCGGGACAAGTGACCCCATTGTCCCCCTCTGTCTGCTTTACTGTTCATGCTCATTCTTTACAAAACCAGATCCATTCCATCAACCCATGCAATGTCCCCAGCAAGATGGACTAGGACTCCACATAAGATGGTGATGGGCTCATTTCAGTAAGAGCTTTCTCTCCCATCTCTGTATTGAACAACCTCCCCCAGTCGCCCCGTGTGCAGTCTTCTGGACTGCGCAAATAGTGTCTGACTGATGATGATGTGCTTATAATGTCTGAGAGCACTAGCCTGGTGAACCAGCGCCACCCGCTGGACGGCAAAATGTTTTGTCTACGGGTGGGTCTGGCCTCGCATAATGATTCAATGAAGCCAGAATGCCATGAATCTGGCAAACCAATTACAACGCAAAGATGTGTTTTGAATCAAAGCGGGCAGAGTTTTGAGGGAAGGTTGTTCTCATCAACAATCTTCGGATGTATTATGGATCGAGGCCAGACTAAATTAGACATCCACATTTAGTCTGGTTTATCAGGCTATGAGAGCACATGTATATTCAAGGCTTGTTCAGTATTGGTGATGTCTTGATGTCTTTGCTGTACCCTCATGTTGGAGCTGTGTCAATTTTGATGTTTTGCAAAAATAAATTTCCCTTTGGGGACAATCTATCGAGAAATCCCTTGTAACCTTACTACTATTCCATTATATTTTGTTGATTGGTTCTGCTGTGTCAAATTTAGCGACAGAATGCATTTTTGTTGTATTGAATTGACACTATGAGGAAATATATACAGGTAGGGCTTATATATATAACTCTTATCGACCCAAATAGTGAGACAATACAACAAAATAAGTATTACTTAAATAAATCTTTAAAAAGCATGCATATTTTGAAAGATATCAAAGCAGACCAATATAGTAGGCCTACTATGTGTTTTTTTTCTCAGATTTGATTCTCAACCAGGGTAGCAGAGGTACAGGTCTAGTTTGAGGATTGTGGTGGGGTCGAGGTTGATGGATGCAGTACCATGTGCATCATGCAAAAATGATGTGGCATGATGCAAAAAATACGTTGCATGATGCAATATGATTGGCAAGGGGAGTTTGAAAAGTGATTTCAAATGGTCTGAAATGCACATACAAAGAAATTTAATTTCTTAATGTTGAAATGTTTTTGGTGTGAAAATGTCATAATGGAGTGAAAACATGGTTGACATGTAAATAAACTTTGAGAAAAGCGTATTAGAGAGGCGACTAAATTCTATTTTCATTCATCCCTGCTTCGAACACACTTCATTTCTTAAACTGAGGTGGTGTGTGAACTCAGTTTATTTGCGTTCGCTTTTTTGAGAGAGGAAGTGGTTGTACAGGCAAGGCGTCACATAGTCACAGACCTATATAACACAACCCATTCATGTAACCCATTCATGCGTTCGCAAACCAGTGGAAACACAAAGTGGTAAGACCTATCATTTTAACTGACGGAAAATTATGAATTTAACATCATTACAAAACAATACAAAATTATTTGCAATGTTTCACTCTGTGTCCAGGAGTAATGCAGTGTATTATTTTACTTTTGTTGAGCCTGACCGCTGTGTCAGGACTTCCACGGGTATGTTCAATTTAAGTTACTTGTTTACTTGTTTTTTTGTTTTATAGGCCTATTATTTGTCATTCATTGAATTAAGAAAGTACAGTTGAATGTCCGCACACTTGCTCCGATTTTGCTATTTAATTTCCCTCCCTCCTAGTGAACATAATTCCTTGAATTACAATCAAATTAACTATTTGCATTTCTCTCTAATTGCCCTTTAGCCTCAACCAAGACTCATAGGTACTGTATGGGAAGAATTACACATGGCAATACAATTACTTATTTTTTTTAAAATCTAATTCCTCATTGCATTTACATCTTTCATAGCCTGTTTTCATCAGCGGTGTTATTTGCTTGTTATATAGATATAGATGGAGAGGTGGACATTACCAAGATAAATCAAGGTGAGGAAATGGAGCTCAAGGTACATACACCTATTAAAAAGCCACCCATATTAATTTCATTATCATTCAAATGTAGGCCTTCATTTATTTACACAAAAATGGTTAACTTACAGGGTTGCACCTATTTGAAGGAGACATCAATCAAGTAAGTGTAAAAGATTTGTTTGAGAAAAAATGTGAGATTTTTTTTGCGATTTAAGGAGTGTTCAAATTATCTCTCTCTCTCTCTCTTTCTCTCTCTATCTCTCTCCTGTTTGTTAATCTGATTAATCTGTTAATCATCGTTCCCTAGACTGGCAAAAAGGTAAGAAATCTTTATGTTGCAAAACCTTTGAAATGTGCTGGAAACAAAACATTATCGTTTAATTATAATTTATTTTTTATATTTTATGGATGCATAAATGCATTTTAAAGACTTAATGAATAATTAACTAATGATGATCAGAACATTAACACATTTTTGTAAATAAGTGGGAATTGTTATGTTAATAGTTCACATTTATCAAACATTTACAATTTTTAGTAAATAATTAAAAATACTTTGTTAAAAGGTTTGTGAAATCTTGGACATATTATTTGTCAATATTTTATAAAGAATTATTAAAACCTAAATAAATTAAATAATAGCCTAAATACATTTGTTAATGTTTTGTTCATCATTAGTTAATTATTTACAAAGTCCTTATAATCCTTTTTAACGCACTCATTATTATATAGTGTTACTAGTTTTCATATATTGCTTTATATCCTTTGTGGCCCCCAGACCAGGAAGAGAAGATCTACCAGTGTCTCTAAAGACCGCACTCTTTGGCCCCTGCCTGTTCCCTATGACTTAGACTGGCTGCTTGGTGAGCTTTCTTCTTTGTCTTAATGCATTACCTGTATTGTATTTCACAGCTTACCGAAATATTGCTGATGGCTATGATCATTGATTTATTATAGCACAGGGAAGAGTAATTTTAGGCACAGTGCCAGAAATCTTTTAGCCCTGTTATGAGGCCTGACTTAGTTTACTATCAGATTATGTTATGTTATGTTATATTATGTTATGTTATGCTATTTAAGCAATAAGCCACGAGAGGCCGTGGGTTTGTGCTCGATATATAACGGGTAAGGGGAGTGGGGCACGATGCGAAGCGGACATCCCCAATCACAGATGGTGCAAAAATGTGTTGTTCTTGCAGACCCCCTACCCCAACTGCAACATATTGTCATTACCAACAGACGCACATAATCTTCATGTGGAATGGTGTGTGTTTGTGCCTGATTTATGATGGCTATCAGCCAATCAGAATCGAGAACCAGAACGCATAGAGATAGATGTTATATATAACATTTTTCAAACATTTTAACATTGTTTTTACTAAGGGTGCATCTCCATTTTGTAGAATGTTGGGAAATTGACATTTTGTATTGGGAATTCCATTGCATTGCGTGGTAGGATCTCTGAATAGTCATTTCCAAAAATAAAATGCAAAAGTCAAAAATGGTGGATACACCTTTTTGCAACAAAACCCTTCTATTGTAGAGAGGGCTGGATTAACGGGTGGGCTGGATATGGCTGCTGCCTTGGGCCCCCCATCTGCCAGGGGGCCCCTAATTTGCCAAAACTGAAAAAAATGCAGAATTGTGATGATGCAATATTGAACATTTCATTTGTTGAGCTGATCACAGTTATTAGACACATTATCCTTAATTCCTAACTCATAATTATGACAATGTCTAATTTGCCTTCTGGGGGCCCCTACAGACAACTGTAGCCTAGGGGCCACAGGCCGTCTTAATCCGGCCCTGATTGTAGACCTACACTACTGTATGTAGTAGACTACAGTGAATTTAATGATAATGAAGTCCTGTCATATTTCACTGATAATCTGAAGAACACACTTTCGGGGAAGTTGCATGTGAAGAAATAATTATACACCAAATGTGTTTTTTAAAGACCATGAAGACGTCTTTAATAGCTGATAAAGAAACAAACCATTGTTTTGTCCATTGTTGTAAACAATCTGAAGAAGACAATTGATGAAACATAATTCTGCCGTGGGATTCACCTTAATTTCCCTCGGGATTAATAAAAGTACTCTACTCTGCTTCTCTACTATTATAACTCTATTCTGAATTGCTTTGTCTTTCCAGATAGCAACGCTAAGGGAGTCATCCTGCAAGCTTTTGAGCAGTTGAGGTTGAAGACATGCATTGACTTCAGGCCTAGACGTAGGCTTTATGAACAGTACATCAAACTGACGTGGAGTATAGGGTATATAATATACACTGTTCTTCAGTCTTGTTTGTCAGACACTGAATGTCATTGCACATTTTCACCTGCCTCAGGGCCGTGGTGCCTAAATAGTCCTTAACCCTAATACTAAACCTCACACAAGTATTGGTCTTTGCAGACTCCTATTTGTCCTTCTTGACTTGTGAACATAATTTACAGTGTGTGTGTGTGTGTGTGTGTGTGTGTGTGTGTGTGTGTGTGTGTGTGTGTGTGTGTGTGTGTGTGTGTGTGTGTGTGTGTGTGTGTGTGTGTGTGTGTGTTTGTGTGGTTATTGTTAATGTCTACTATATGTTTAGTTTAACTGTACATTGGAGATAAATGCAATTTCAATCATCTGCGCTAACCCTTGTTACATAGATTTTTGACAATAACGTATCCTTTGACTTTGACATTTGAGATGCTGGTCTGAGGTCGGGAGGAAGCTTGCCTTGGCCCAGGATCTCTCCATTGGCACCCATTGTGACACAGTTGCCACAGTGGAGCATGAGCTCCTCCATGCCCTGGGCTTCTGGCATGAGCAGTCTAGACCTGACAGGGACAGATATGTGACCATCAACTGGGAAAACATCCAAACAGGTTTGTACTATATGTACTACCATCTATGATTCAAGCGAAAGGGAGTTTTTCGTCACCCCTGATGCCACCAGGGGCCGCATCTGAGCACCCAATCTCTGTGTGGCTATCTATGATATATGCTAGACCCAGCCACTATGGACCTTACGCATCTAAGAATCCCGGTCCTAACCTACGTTGACCATATGACTCTACGATCTCTTTCTATCTCTTCTTCCTCTGCCTTCCTGCTATCTCTGCCTCTCCTCTCTTCCTCTCCTTTTAAATCCACCTCTAACAATTGTGTTCTTTTTTTCTCATTTGTTAAGCACTTTGCATCCCTTGTATGATACAGTGCTATACAAATACAATTATTATTATTATTATTAGTATAAGTATGTTCACAGTATTTGTCCTGGTCAGGGCCGCTGACAGATTTGGCCGGGCCCAGGACAAAGTCATCTGAGAAGGACTCCCACCCAATACATAAAATATACAATTAATGAAGACCCAATTCTGCCCAATTGGCCAGTCTGTGAGTTAGAATGTGGTATGTTGCCTCAAGGCAATGCATTACGTCATTAAAATCATAGTAACTCATTTAAAAAATACAGTTACTCCACTGTTGTTGAAGAAGAGTTAGGCCACTGTCTTTTTGCTTTGTAGGGCAGATTAGCTGTCCAGAATCTTACAACGGGCTTAAGAAGAAAATGCCCTGCCTGTTCCCTATGACTTAGACTGGCTGCTTGGTGAGCTTTCTTCTTTGTCTTAATGCATTACCTGTATTGTATTTCACATCTTGCCGAAATATTGCTGATGGCTATGATCATTGATTTATTATAGCACAGGGAAGAGTCATTTTAGGCACAGTGCCAGACATCTTTTAGCCCTGTTATGAGGCCTGACTTAGTTTACTATCAGGTTATGTTGTGTTGTGTTGTGTTGTGTTGTGTTGTGTTGTGTTGTGTTGTGTTGTGTTGTGTTGTGTTATTTAAGCAATAAGCCACGAGAGGCCGTGGGTTTGTGCTCGATATATAACGGGTAAGGGGAGTGGGGCACGACGCGAGAAGGACTCCCAATATATAAAATATACAATTAATGAAGACCCAATTCTGCCCAATTGGCCAGTCTGGGAGTTAAAATGGGGTATGTTGCCTCAAGGCAATGCATTACGACATTAAAATCATAGTAACTCATTTAAAAAAGACAGTTACTCCACTGTTGTTGAAGAAGAGTTAGGCCACTGTCTTTTTGCTTTGTAGGGCAGATTAGCTGTCCAGAATCTTACAACGGGCTTAAGAAGAAAATGCCCGCCGCATCTTCGGGTGTTGAGTCAGTCATGTCTCCGGGTATTCAGTCCTATGCATTCACTTTACAAATGTCAATTTGGTTTATCATTGCTGTTGTTTTTTAAGGAGAGGAAAACAACTTTGAGATTGGCACCAATGATACCAACAGCACCATGGGCACCCCGTATGACTACTTGTCCATCTTGCACTACCCCAAAAATGCCTACACCAATGGCAATGGATCTACAATCATCACAACGCAACCTGAGTACCAAGATGTGATTGGTCAACGCCTGGACATGAGCCCTTATGATGTGGAAGAGCTCAACCAATTGTATGGCTGCAGTAAGTTTGCGTGCAGTGCATGTGTATGCATGTGTGTGTACAGGGCTGGACTGGCCATCTGGCTAACCCTAACCTTAACCCTAACCTTAACCCTAAACCTAACCCTAAATTGCTTGTTTGAAATGCTTGATTACCATGTGACGGTACCGAAAGGGCGTCAAACTAGTGGGTCGCTAGGCAGCAGTCGGGCAATTCAAATGAATAGGCAGCGTTTCGTTGCCCAATCACGAAAAACGGGCAATAACGTGAATGCACCACGAAAATTGAAAGTTATGTTTTTCGTGAATACTTCACGAAATGAAAGAGATACGGTTGGTATGTACAGGGGCGCAACTACTCATTTCTGGGGGGGAATGCAAGAACAATTTTGGTGCCCTACCCCCCAAAAAAACACTTAATAATTACTTGGCGCCCTCCAACGCCCTCTCTTGGGCGCCCCCCTCTCTCTGGCGCCCCCCCTGCAATGCATGCATCGCATATACTGTAGTTGTGCCCCTGGGTATGTATGTATGTATGTATGTATGTACTACGTATGTATGTGCACTGTATGTATGTATGTATGTATGTATGTATGTATGTATGTATGTATATATGTATGTATGTATGTATGTATGTATGTATGTATGTATGTATGTATGTATGTATGTATGTATGTATGTATGTATGTATGTATGTATGTATGTATGTATGTATGTATGTATAGGCCCTATGTATGTCGATATGTATTTTATAGCATTTCTGTTTGACATGGACACAACTAATTTTCAGAAAACTCCATCTCCTTTCTGGAGCACTACAACTTTGATGAGGGCACACGTGAGGTTTTTTCATCAGGATGGAAGAGAGTGCGTAGAGCGGATGGCGGTCCCCATTCTGACCACACCTACCTGGGCACTGGCAAGCAGGGTGAGACAGTCATTTTGGAAGTGTGCTATGCTCGTGAGTTTGGGTTTGAGTTTATTTTATTGTTTAAAAGGGACAGTGTACCAATGAATTATTGGTCTTGTGGGAAGGACAGATGTACTGTATGTACCAAGTTATACAGTACACGGTAATTTCTGCCTTTTTGCGAAGCACATTGCATTACATCTGTGTATTAAATGCAAAATCTAACTACCGTATCTATACAAATAAACTTGCTTTGCCTTGCCTTGTCTTGCCTGTAGTCCCTTGAGGTTCTGCAGTATGTTGTCATGATATTCTGCAGTGTGTCCTTCTAGAGCAGGGGTGGGGAACCATATGTCTCGAGGGCCGTTTATATATATTTATATAATATAATTTTAATGTTAGGAAGCTTCACATGAAATATGACATATTTTGTAAAAGAATCTTAGAAAATACATTTGCAATATAATTAAGTTATATTCAGGGGACCTAAAGAAGTTGGGGAGTGTTTTAAAGGTGTCTGCCTGCAATATAGGCCTAAAGTGCAGGGAGAAATACTGGTTTGTGTTCATAGTACGGTCCTCTGAGGACTTTTACGGCCCTCAGATGAATTTGAAGTGGCCCCTCGAATGAAAAAGGTTCCCCACCCCTGTTCTAGAGGACAGACAGACTGACTAAGAATAACACCCATCCTATTTGTCAGTATTTGTGTTGCTCATTCCTTCTCTGGTGTCTTTCAGGCACTGGTGTCTTCATGCATTTCAGCACCAAGACAGGCAAACCTGGAGACACAGCAATATTTAGCACAAGAAAGATGACACCCAAAAGAAGTTGCAAGGTCCAGTGCCTTGAGTTTTTCTACTACCATACTGCCAGTGAGAAAGATCAGCTCAACATCTGGATAAGAGAGTTTGACAGTGTGAATGACACTGAAGGGAAGCGTAGATTCATGGGACAAATTAAAGGTATTTTTCCACACACTAATCCCAATTAACTGAAAATATTATGAAAGACCTTTTAACAATACTTTGTTGTCAAAAGTATGTTGAGCTTTTTGTTTTTGTTTTAATCCCCAGGTTCCCCTGATCGGACGTGGAAACTTCATCATGTTCCTCTGGATGCCTCTAGGACCTTTCAGGTGGAGTTCGAGGGCCGCAAACGATCATGGTATTCAAGCGGGGGCTTCTCAGTTGACGACATCAACCTCTCAGAAACTGAGTGCCCCCATCAAACATGGCACGTCAGGGACTTTGAGAGGAAATTAAGGACAAGTCCCAACAACACGTATGTCTTCAGCCCAAAATACTACTCTGATGAGGGGTACAGGTACCAGGTAGTGCTGAAGCTGAACATGGATTTCTTTGGAGTCTATGTTCGCCTCGTCTCAGGGGCAAATGATTACACACTGAATTGGCCTTGTCAATGGAGACAGATAACCTTCATACTACTGGATCAGACATCCCACATTCAGAAGCGCATGTCTCAACAAAGAAGCCTTACATCAAGTGCTGATGTGAACCTGTGGAGTGAGTACACTCTTCTGACTGTTTCACCTTGACAATGAGTTGCCATTCTTGTGCTCAGAGATGTCTTGTAGATTTATATGTACATGGATGAAGGAGAGTGTACAGTCTTTCCCTGAAAAGCTACATTAAAACTACTATTTTCCATTCTCTCTAATAATTGTAGGTGTCTTCAACAACCCTCGTGTATGGGGAACTCGAGAAGACTTTTTTTCCTATGGCAATGACGCACAAGGTTATGGTTTCTTCTTGTCTGCTAAAGACCTGAGAAGCAGGGAGTTCCTCAAAGGAGGTGACATCATTCTCCTCATCTCTATGAAGGGTGAGTGTACAGAGGTAGCCTATATAAAGTATAAGTACGTAAAAACTTACTGATGTTATCACAACACTTGTAGATAATCTTTACAAAAAACGTATTCCACTGTTCCTAATAAGGCAGCAATGTAGAGTACTTCTACTTGGCTCGATGCACCTCCCACCTCCCACCTGTCCCACAATGTAATGTTGGGAAAGAGTTGCATTTATTATGTGTGCAATCTACCTAATTAGATACATGATTCATATTAAATCGTATTTTCAGACATCTCCAGGTTGAAATCCGTGGATACCCTCCCCTGCCCTAGCGTAGCAGCGCAGACCTGGATTGAAGATACTATCGAAGCAACTACCACACAGACAACAACCACAAAACGGACAACAACCACAAAACGGACAACAACCACCACACAGAGAACAACCACCACCACAGAGTACACCATTACCAGATATACAGAACCCTCACAAAATTATAGTGGACATTTTTGTGCCCTTCATTTTCTGCTGTTCCCTAATCCTAACAATTATGTGTCATATCATTGTGTACTGGTTAAAACCTTTGACCTCTATTCTTGCGTTATTTTATTGTCCATTTTACTTGATTAGGTCTCGCAGCTTTCCTGACCCTGACTACCCTGATCCCAAGTGGCCGCCTTACAACCCACCATACAATCCACCATACAACCCACCATACAGGTAAACACATGATTTGCCTCTCGAAGGAAACACAACACCTCAGTGTGCGACACTGATACACTACAGTAGTATGGACAGTACAGCATATAAACATAGTGTACTGGAGACCAGTGGGTCTTAACCTGGAGATTGTTTTAGTGTGTATGTATGAGTAGAAATTTGTGTTGCGGGAGCGCAGCTCGTCTCAGACACATGTAAGGGGGACGTAAAGAAAAAAAAAAGTTAAGAACCACTGCTGTATATGCTGTTCTAGAGCATTAGAACCTTAATGTAATCACTCACACGATAGACAGATTGTCAATGAAATGAAATGAAACCATATATTATGCAGTATATACGGTATATGCAGGCCTATGTACATGTACGTGCACACTGCACATGTATCAGAGCGAGGGTTCTAATCTGCCTGTTAGTTTAATGACTAACTCTGACTTCAAGTAGAGGAAAGACAGGGAGGATGACTGGCTGAAATGAATGTGAATGTATATTAATGAAAAGTTTGTGCGTGTACTCACATGTGACTGTCGAATGCTCTGATGAACATTGGATGGGTTGGCCTAATAATGCTGTGACATTCTTTATTCTTCTTCCCAGTCCTCCTAGTAAACTCAGCATCAAAATGATTGGCCTCATAATATCACTGGTGCTGGGCTTTCTTGGATGCTTGTGCCGGTGTTGTGCCTCTGCAGACAATCAAGAAGAAACAATCTAGCTGCTCAGAAATGTGCTAAAACTGCTAGTCATGCTTGCACACACACATAGGCTATGCGCAAACACACACACACGCACGCACACAAACGAACACACACGCTCTCGCACACACGCTCGCGCACAAACAAACACACACGCACACACACACACACTCACACACACACAGACACACACGCACGCACGCACGCACATGCACACGCACACGCACACGCACTCACACACGCACACACACACACAAACACACACACACACACACACACACACACACACACACACACACACACACACACACACACACACACACACACACACACACACACACACACACACACACACACACACACACACACACACACACACACACACACACACACATTTTAGAATCTGACTTGAAATGGAAATTTGAAAGAGCACAAAACATTGTTTCCTCTGTGCAAACAAAACATACTGTATGACACCTTTGCAGTGTGTAATGGAACAGGAAGTCTAAGTATCTTTAAAAGTTCACTGGCACACACACACACACACACACACACACACACACACACACACACACACACACACACACACACACACACACACACACACACACACACACACACACACACACACACACACACACACACACACACACACACACGCTGAGAAATCTAAAACATGTGATCTTCTCTGTCCTTTGTTCCTTTGTGCAGTGTCATTGTCAGTTTCAATAAAGTGTTTATACCCTTACCCTAAGATACCCTTTGTTATATTTTTTGCCTGTTGTACCTCCCCATACCCCCATCCAGACCCATTACATTCATTATGTCTAACAGTTAAATGAAGTCTTAAGATTTTCTTTTGTTTCAGACGTGTAAAAGATTTATCCTTTACCTGACACGTTTACCTGACGGTGTAACTTCCATCCTCATTAGAGATGGGAAAATCATATTATGGACTAGGACAATGCAAAAATCACACAGAAAATGACCAACAGAACAACAGATATCATGGACTATAGCCATGGGTATCGGTGGATAGCCGGGGGTAGCCGTGTGGGTAGCCGTGGTTTAGTGCTTTAAGAAGTAGATGGGCTTTAGATTTGAGGGTTGCAGGTTGCAGAGGGTTCCAGGTTGGAATCCCACCCTTCCACTCCCTATCTCACTCCATGGCTGAGGAGCCCTTGAGCAAGGCACCTAACCCCACACTTCTCCAGGGACTGTAGCCAATGTCCTGTACTTTAAAAGAGCCAATCGTTTTGGACAAAAACATTGGCTAAATATAATGTAATGTAATAGAAATCCGAAAGCGCAACCTAGCAACCATGAACAGGGATGAGGGAGCGTACATGCTCTCCCACACTTGGAGTACAATCCAGGAGGGGACTACTCTAACAGCAGAAGGTGTGATCAACGTGTCAATATTAGGTAACAACTCCACAACATCAGCTGATTTTAACCCCTTAAGACGCGGCTTCATACATTTGTTGTTACCAGTATGGTAATGACCAAGTCGTGGTGCATTACTAAAGGCCCTGTGATGTGTCATAGTATTGTAGTGCTATGGTAGTTACATTTCAATGACTATTACAGTGTGCCACTGGAGGTACGGCGCGCATTATGGGGCTACAGCATGGCAAGCATCAACAACCTTTTGACCCTCTGATGAAGATGGAAGTTATTAATGAGCAAGACTAGCAAGACTTGGCCCATAACTACAGTACATTGCATTAGTGGACACTTTTATTCATTAGGACATACAGTCGACATACAGTTATTTAGCTACAGGGTATTGTTTACCGTTGCTGGAGTAGTTTAGGATTAGAAGTGAAGCTCAATGGCACTTCAGCCATGTAAAGGCACTGTAGAGCATCCGTGTTCCTCTGACTGGTATTCAGACCTGCTGCCCTTTTGGTCACCAGACAATGTTGTAAGCATTAGGACCTACAGCTATGGGCAGGCCACAGCTAGGGATCCACATACATGGAAATGAAGATACACTTAGGGCACAATATTTGACCTCCAGTGATCCTTTTAGACTTTTTCTGAGTAAAAGGGTTTAGGACATATTTATGGTGTCATATCATACCTTAGAAGGCTACATGATTTTAAGAGGGCACTTTGGAAAGTACATATTGTTCCCCAAATGGTTACTATGACAAGGAGTTACACCCACTAAGGCACACTGTGGTATTTCCATGCCTCTGTGTGCAGCGGGGCCAGGCCCCATCTGTTGTCTACATTGACAATGTAACACTTGGCATTCCTATCCCTAACTGTAAGTACATAATATTGTTACACTAACCAAGGGGAAAAGAAAGGAATAAGAGATGAAAAGTTCTCTTTAAACCTCTATTTTCAGTAGGTTATTTCATGCATATGTATAAATTAAATTCATTAGTTATATAGAATACAGAATATAGAATTATATATCTTTTTATTTTGTCATTGTAACAAGTAGGCTACAACAAAATTGAGCATTCATTGTTCATTGAAACAATAAATAATTAAAATAAAAGTTTAGACAAGTACCGGTACTTACAAATCTCACACACATAACCATGAAGTCAGATCACACACATCCACACACCCAGTATATACTTCACAAACCTCACATGCCCACCCACACATATCACAGTCATATCCACATGCATGTTGTAGGCACAAAACTATACATAACCAGAAGTGTCAAACGTACAGTAAAAGTAAATGTATGGTGCACGAACAACACTAGCATATTACATAGCTCTTACTGCATTGTGCCCAATGAGGTAGATATGCTGTGTTGTTACTGAAAAACACTATAAACCTGACAAGAACCCACCACAAACTTGATCCAGCCAGCACAGAGTCAGCTGATCATAAGACAAGTACACAGGTCTAATCAGGTTTTACACAGAGAAGTTTCTGGTGTTGGACTTTTACTTTTACTGGAACTGGGAACTGTATATGGCTCTTACTTACATAGGGTTTCCAACCATCCCAAGAAACAAGGAATAGTCCTTTATTTATGAATAAAGGTATGGGTTCCATATTGAGTTGATACGGGACACAGGAGGTTAAAATGTGTTAAAATGCAGGAAATTACATCTAAGAAATACACATTTTTCGGGGAGAGGACTCCCAGACCTTCGCCATGATGAGGTTGACGGTTGACAATCCTATATTTACCTGTTATCAATGACTTGACAGTACACTATAAAATTGTTGGGCTTAATTGAAATACATGCTTTTCATTGTATTCATTTGTTTAAAATGGTATGGCTCTCATTAAAAATTCTTGTAAAAAAATTGGCGTTTATGGCTCTCTCCACCAAAAAGGTTCCTGACCCCTGATTTAGTGCAGTAATGACTGGGTAAAAGCTGTTTTTCACTCTATTTGTCCTGGTTTTCATGGACCTGTACCTACTGCCATATGGCACCTGTTCAAACGGGTAATGGCCTGGGTGTTATTTGTCTTTTAGAATGGAACTGGCCTTTTTAAAATCACCTCCATGAAAAAACGGCAGTGTTCTAGCAGATTTGTTTGCCATTTAAATGGCTATTTTAAAAAAAAATGTATGCCTAACGTTTTGAGCATATATCTACTACTCTTGTCCTAGAAGGACAGAAGGTCACAAGCTTTTTTTTAATCGCTGAAGCTCATTTTTTTGTAACAATGGCTGATCTTGCAGAGCTCTAATACAACATCACACCAAATAAGCAAAACTGTGTACTGGTAGATTCATTGCAAAGCCCAACACAGTTTGTTTACACTCGACACAAAATACATATTTTTTGCCTCTTACCTCTTTGTTTTTCTATACACAAAGTATGTAATTTTGGGGAGGTTAGGAGTCTAGGAGTGTGTTCATCATTTGGACATTGCATGTAAAGCAGTGAGTTGTGTTCACAGTTCTGCAAAACGAGTGCTACTGTATGTACAAATGGATTGTTTGGGTACAGTGAGTTGTGTTCACAGTTATGCAAAACGAGTGCTACTGTATGTACAGTACAAATGGATTGTTTGGGTACATTTTACAAAGTGTGTGTTGTAAAATTGTAAACTGGATGCAAAGCAGGTTTGTGCTATTAGTTTGGCTGATTTGGTGATATGTTGTGCATTTGTGTGAACAGTTCACCAAAAACAACCAAAGTTACAAAGTAATAGGTTTTAGCGACTGTAATCTCAGTGAACCTCACTGTCTTACAGTATAAGCGCACACATTTTCAAAGATGCACCTCCTCTAAATCCCCCTAAGCCTTTTCGCTGGAAAGTCTAGAAACCACAACCGCTGTTCTACTTTTCACCACACTGTACTCATTTCTCACTCAATGACTCATTTCCCCTCTCACATGTGAAACAAACAAAATCTGTGATTCTTTTTGTCTGATGATATAACGGCAGCCATATCAGTTTTAAAAGGTATTGTTTTCATGATCTTATAGCATCCCTTATGCTTAGATGATCTAGCCTTCATTCATACAGGATGTTGTCCATTGTTAGGACTGATGATACCTTAACCCCTTAGCACAGTGCCTATAACCTGTCACAAAAATTGTAATGGCTATGTCTTAATATGTTACTTAAGGCTCTCTGTAATGTCATAGCAATGTTGTTATGATGTAGTTAATTATTTTCAGCAAATAGTGAATAGGCCCACCGGCAGAGCCGCATCTTGTCAGGCTAGGCCTATAGATGTAGAATAACAGCTAAGACTTAAAAATGACAATACTTGCATTTTTTTTGCGAATGTTAATTCTTTTGAATTTTCGCTTGAGGCCTCAACTTACCCTAGAATCGCCTCTGCCCGCATTTTCAGTAAGAGGCTACTCATGGTGCCAGCACTAAGATCCCTCCCATGAGAGACCACAACCGCTGTTCTACTTTACACACCACACTGTACTCATTTCCCACTCACTGACTCATTTCGCACTCACCTGTGAAACAAAGAAAAAATATATTTTTCATTTTGTCTGTTGATATAATGGTAGACATTTCAGTAAAGGCTGTTTTACTATCTCATTGCTTCTCTTATTCTTAGATTATTTAGAGTAGCCTACTAGAGGATGTTGCCCATTTTTAGGGAGCCCATTCTCGTGGAAAATCAACTACATGCTTCGTGGTGCCGCTACGATATAGCCTCATTTTTCGTAGTTGGGCAACGCGCGCTGTCGTCGAGAGTGGGTGAGAGAGAGGGTGAGAGAGAGCGAGTGAGAGAGAGAAGCGTGCATTCCGGGAGGGGAGCGCTGTCGTTGTGTCAGCTTCATGCCATGTCTCCCTTCCTCCAACATTATCCCTAACCCTAACCCTAAACCTAACCCTAACCCTAACCCTAACCTTAACCCTAAACCTAACCCTAAACTTAACCGTAAATCACTTGTTTGGAATGTTTGATTATCGTCGTTTCCAGTTAGCCTTCACTTGCGCTTGATTGTTGACGTCCGTCGGCATTATTCTTCCCCCCAGAACCAAACTACCCCAATTGTCAGTTCCCCCTTTCGTCGCCCAACCACGAGAAACGAGGCTATTCGTAAAGGCACCACGAGGCTTAAAGTTGATTTTTTCTGTTTTTCTCATAAAGACTTCACGAAAGGCCCGAGTTACTATTGTTTTATCACAGATAATGCTTTAATCATGGTGTCTGGCCTCTTCACCTTAAATTATTATTGTTATTGACAGTTATTACATTATTGGCATTACATTTGGCCTGTAACAGAGCTAGATAATAAAAGCACAATAACAGAAACAACAGTTCCCTGTTATAATAAGTGACATATCAATGTCAATGTCTTGTAGTGAAATGTATGTGACTGTGCGGATCTATGCATGACCATAGCTGTGTTATTATTACAGATTCCCATCCTGCTGTCATCGCTAAGATCCCTCCCATGGAGCAGCATTCAAGTGTTGACAGGGGTCTATTACAGTAAATGTTTTGCCCTTTTTGTCTGTACAGTATAGTTTGGGTCTGTACTCGTCCAGCACTTGAGTCAGTGAAAATATTTTGATGGCAGGTACTTCTGTGACACACACACACGCACACGCACACGCACACGCACACACACACACACACACACACACACACACACACACACACACACACACACACACACACACACACACACACACACACACACACACACACACACACACACACACACACACACACACACAGCTATTTCATATATATTTGTAGGTGCTGCTAGTCCATATCTGGGGCTTATGTGCTATGTCGAGTTTTGTTCAAGTTTGTCTTAGTTTTTTTCAAAGGGGTGTGACGATGTCCTGCCTGATGCATCAGCCAGTTTCAAAAGTGAGCGGAGGCAGCAGTTGGCAACCGCCTGACTGGATGTCAACATTAGGGTATACCAGCGCCCCCCACTGGGCACATGATTATGTGTGCATGATGAAGAAAAACAGACATAGGCCTACATGCAAGATCCACTGTAGCAGGCATGCCCTTTGTTAGTAATACAGGTATGGTTCCCTTCACTACTTAGGCCTCTATTTAGCAAATTGGACTATTCCAGCCAGTACACTCTGTTGGAGGGCAGTCATGGGTAAGCGGTTAGGGTGTAAGACTTGTAGCCCAAAGGTTGCAGGTTCGATTCCCGACCTGCCAGGTTGGTGGGGGGAGTAATAAACCATGCTCTCCCCCATCCTCCTCCATGACTGAGGTACCCTGAGCATGGTACCTTCCCGCCGCACTGCTCCCAGGGGCACCACTGAGGGCTGCCCCCTTGCAGGGGTGAGGCATGAATGCAATTTCGTTGTGTGCAGTGTTCTCTTGTGTGCTGTGTCACAATGACAATGGGAGTTCGAGTTTTCCAATGGCCTTTCACTTTCACTTTCTACATAGAGAAAGAGTGTAAACATGAAATAGCTTAACATACTGTAAGTTAGGACAAACTTGCTACTACACATGACAATATGTTCTTCTGTTCCACATCCTCCCTGGCACTGAGCTGTTACTCTTCAGATACAATGTCAGCAGTAACTCCATCTGGAAGCCTCTAACAGTAGTTTCTTTAGTAAACCGATTACAATTTTATTAATGATACTATATAATTGAGTCTTTTCGAACAAGCTGTTCTGTTCCCTTACCCACCATTCTCCTCACATCAAACACACACACATGAACAGACATGCACGCACACATGTGTAGACACACACACACACACAAACGCACGCACGCACGCGCGCGCGCACACACACGCACGCACGCGCGCACACACACACACTCACACACACACACGCCCGGTAGGCACACACACACACACACACACACACACACACACACACACACACACACACACACACACACACACACACACACACACACACACACACACACACACACACACACACACACACACACACACACACACACACCAGGCTGCCCAAATGTAGCTTTGAAATAACAAATCTGTTACAGTTGTCTACTTCTAAGTGTCCATATAAACAGCTGCTTGTGGCCACATCACCTATCAGTGTGGACAGTGTGTGGACTTCAACGGTGACAGATAAGCTAAGTAAGGTAAGGATTTGCTGGATGTATGATGTTTATTATGTCTTGAAGTTAAATTAAATATTCAAGTTCTTTGTTTCAGACATGTAACAAACTTTTACATGTCTGAAACAAAAGAGGTTGAATATTTAGTAAGGATTTGCTGTTGATCACAAGTTAGCTTGGGATTTTGAAGTCAAATCTGGTTGACACACACCGTAGGCATATGTTTCTACTGTTTATGATATAGGCTACTAGTATTTTGAATGAAGAAAAACAAGATTAGGGTTTGCAGTGTGAAGCCTAAAGACAGACTGTGAAGATATGTATAGTACTGCAGCTTTGGTCAACCACTGTTGTATGGAAAATGCTCTTTAAATTAAGCCATTGTCAGAAGTGTCAATGTTGTAATTAACTCCATGTTAGTAACCTTTTTAAAGTATTCTGGTCAAAAATGTATCAACAGGTTGTTTATGCGCTCAGAGAGAATGGACATGCTTCACATCCTCCTCATAACTCAGTGTTTGTGGGGTGCACTATCGGTGGTGAGTTTGAGCATTCCACATGGGAAATAGTCATAATAGTAAAATAAAAACTCAGCATTTTTTGTGTGTCAACTAATTTACTCTACATTTATTTTCCCATATTTGCCATTAGCCCTTGCCTAACGTAATTGGTAAGTGCTACTGTACACACACACACTGCATGCACAAAGTAACAGGATGAATGCCTTGGAACACAAATCGTTCATTTGCCATTTGCTGAATTTTTGCTCATTTGTTGGTCATTTTTCTTTATAGAGCTCGAAAACGTCTTGGACATAACTGAAATCAACAAAGGTAAGAAAGAATATGAACGGCATTAGTTGGCAACTTCGGGAAATATGATGACCTTATGATGACATATGATGCCCAGCAATAAGTTTGTCTGTTATTTTCTTTCTGTGGCAGGTTTGGACATGAGTGAAGGGGATATTGCAGAAGTAGGTTTTGCTTTCATGCTGTTTCATGCTGTTTCATGTTGACCACATTTGAAGTTCCCATACATAGCTTCATCCGAAGGCTTCCTTATTTCTCTGTAATTGTAAATATAATGTACCGAAATTTACCTATTTGGCATACTCGTGCGTGTTAGTGTGTGGTTATATTTGGCTTGCACACTGCATGATACAGTATCAAACTCTCAATCTGTTACTTAAAAGTGTTGGTAATGTCATCATGGCAGTGCTATGATGTAGTTAAGCTATTTTCAGTAAATTGTGACTAGGCTCACCGCTAATCCCATATGCATGATGAAAGCTACATTGCTGTGTTCAAATCTAGAACTTCTTCTTAGCGCAAGGGATGTTTTAATTCATTTTTCACATCGGTTTGACAATCATGTGGCCCTCAACACTGTGCAACAAGCATGCCGTCGCTGAGTCAGACTGATTCACACTGGTCTCTGTCCACCAGACTTTGCGCTATTGCATTGAATGCTTACAGCTCACTCACTTACACTAAATGACTCATGAGTTGCTTTGAGTCCATCATTGAGCTGATCGGGTCCATCTCGGTGCTCTGTACTAGACACATAAAAACCGTGCAAGTATGACTTATTGACATGTGCCAATGTCTTGTTGGTTACGTTTACATGACGCTTTAAATTCCGAATGAATAATTCCGAATTAAATAGTTCCGTCGAGTTTACTTTGATCTTTCATTTAATTCCGAAATGTGAAGTGTTTACATGACGTTTTCAAAGCGGAATTAAGCTTTATTCAGAATTAAAGTGAGTTAATTCTGAATTAAATGTCTCATGTAAACCTAGCCATTGACATGTTATTAACAAACTGTTTGCTTTGAAGGATGACCAGAGGAGTTCCATTGTGAGAGACAGTCAGTGGGACTCGTCAGTGCCATATGAGCTAGATGCTGGTCTTGGTGAGTGAGATAGGCTTGCCTTTGTATCTAATGGTACTGTATGGTGTCTTTATGGTACTGTGTGGTATATCAAGCTACCGCAACCATTTTATGCAAGATAAATTGTTATAGTTCATTACTGGATGAGATTTTCTTGCGACAATTCTTGAGTGCTTTTGAAAAAAAATGCTTAATGGCTTGTAAGATGTAAAACAAAACATAACACTCAAAAGAAAAATAAATCATAATAAATCTTTTCTTTTCATGCGTTTGTCTTCTAGATATGAATGCAAAGGGCATAATCCTGAGAGCTTTTGAACAATTCAGGCTGAAGACATGCATTGACTTCAAACCCAGAAAAAGTGAATCTCACTACATCTCAGTTGAGAAACAGAATGGGTACGATGCTTTCTGTGGCGATACGATACAACCTCCCTGACTTCTTAATTTGTGTCCCATAGCCACTGAAATGCATCTGAACTGAATGCATCTGAATCTGTTCTTCGTGTTTTAGGTGCTGGTCCTACGTTGGGAAAAATGGAATGAAGCAGACTCTGTCCATTGGCAAAGACTGTGACCATATTTCTTTTGTGGAGCACGAGTTTCTGCATGCTCTAGGCTTCTTGCATGAGCAATCTAGATACGACAGGGAAGATTACATCACCATCAACTGGAAAAATGTTGTTCCAGGTGATGCATGGTTTCAAACTTGTTTTTCTGTATTGTTAGCCGCCTCCCAAAGAAACATGAAGAATTGCTTTCCCTCCTCTCTTCATACAATTCTAAATGCTTACTTTTATTATACTTTAAATTGGCTTCATAGGGTACATACTGTGATATTTTCTTGTTTTCTTGTTTTCCAATTCAGCGTGCTTTCTCTGAAATTATTGTTTTTTTTCCTCTTTTGACTGATTGTGACGCTCTGTAAATAATTCAGGTACCCTCATGCAGACATACAGCATATTTACGTTTCCCTTAAAACATCTCCCTTAGGCATGGCGTACAATTTTGAAAGATATGGCGAGGCGATCAGCAGCACCTTGGGCACGCCGTACGACTACTGGTCCATCATGCACTACGGCCAGGACGCTTTCAGCGACAAGACAGGGCCGACCATTCGCACCAATGACGCCAGTTTCCAAGATGTGATTGGCCAGCGCCTGGAGATGAGCTTTTATGATGTAGAGGAGGTCAACAGGCTGTACAAGTGCGGTAAGTAGCGACTTGCAACAGGGCCCACAAAAATACACTTCACGACTTCCACTACAGTTCTTGAATAATGTTTGTACTTTGTGGATGGAATTGATGACTAATGCAGCTTACAGGCAATTCGACAACAGTATGCCTACACAAATATGTATTAACTCCTTTGCATGCCCATGTGAAAGATACAACAGGTCTTGCTACAAATTATTTTTAATGGTACAATGTTGCCATCTATAGGTAGCCGGGCGCAACTATGGCAGTACACACAGTAGTGTGGCTTGTAAGGAGCAATTCAATTAGGATACACAACATTTAATTTAAAGCAATCCAGTTTAATGTACCAGCAAATACTTGGTGAAAATAAAAGGTGATGTTGTGGTCCAAACTCTCTGATGATGTGTGTATGAACTCAGTAGTGTTAGAGCATGAACCAAGCCGTCACACTAATGTGCAGGGCTACTGAAAGCTTTGGCCGAGCCCTGCACTGTACTTTACTGTACTGTACTATACTGTACTGTACAATGTAATGTAAGAAGTAACACAACTATGAGTTGACCCTTACTCACTTTTATTCACAGAGGAGTCAGTGTCCTTCCTGGAGCACTGCAGCTTTGAGGATGAGGGCATGTGTGGCATGTCGTCCTGTGGATGGAAGAGAGTGAGCAGAGCTGATGAAGGTCCCCACTGTGACCACACGCACCTGGGCACTGGCAAGCAGGGTGAGGTCTCTCATCAAGTGTACTAGAGAAGATACTGTATGTTTGAAAATGGAGTGAATAACTGGATGGACGGACAAAAACATGCATGCACTGCACACACACACGCATGCACGCACACACGCATTCTCACAATGCACGCACACACACTCACAAGCATAGACACACCTTCAACAGGTTCACAGCTGTCCCATTTTAAGAGGAAGAATTTCAACTCACTTGAGAAATAGATTCATGCACTTTAGATTTGAATTGTATGGCCTCAAGAGAATAACATAGGCCTACAAGTAGAATAACAATGAATGAATGAATGAATGAATGAATGAATGAATGAATGTGTCATTGAACATCATCATCCTCTTTAGTGATTTCTGCGGTACTTTATTTCTCCAGGTTCCTTCGTGCATTTCAGCAACCTGGGAGAAGAACCTGCTCTCTTGACCTCCAGGAGGATGATGCCCAGGAGAAGCTGCAATGTCCAGTGTCTCCAGTTCTTCTACCATCACCATGGAGATGAAACAGATCAGCTCAACGTCTGGATCAGGGAATTTGACAATGTCACTGATGCAGGGACACGAAGACTCATGGGACGGATCTCAGGTATTGTTTGTAGTTCTAATTTCTACTTCTGATCAACTTGTGACCTCAGTTGGCAGGGGCACTGGAGATGCGTTGCTAATCAGAACAAAAATATATACAAGTCTTGCACACTGCCAAGTTTCCTTTTACTTTATTCACTCATGATTGTAGTACTAATTTGAAAATTGCACTGCATTCACTGGTTTACAGTGACATGTTCCAAAGGGACTGTTTTTTTACCTGTACAATCAATTCAAACACGGGATTGACTGATTGAATGATCACCTGGTTGAATTGCTGAGGTAAAGCCAGGTCATTTGGAATATGTGGTGCTGGAATATAACTAATGAATTCAGGTTACCCATACGTTGTGGTATGTGATGCTAGGGACATGCAAGGCGAATTTGCAAACCAAAGCGAAATTCTCTCTATCCCTCCCATTTTCTGTCTCATTCTGTACTTTCCTGTTCAAGTAAAGGACAAAAACACCCACAAAAAATCCGCTTTAGCTGCTTTTGTAAAATCTTTTATTCTTTTGCACAATGAATGCTTGAAATATTATTCGATTAATGGTACTTAGGTGTAGGCCATAATATTTTTGCGTTTTCTTCCAGGATCCCCAGTTGATTACTGGCAGCTCCACCATGTTACCCTGAACGCCTCCAAGACCTTCCAGGTGGAGTTTGAGGGCCTCAGGGGATCAGGGTCTTCAAGCGGAGGCTTCTCTGTGGATGACATCAACCTCTCAGAGACCGAATGTCCCCATCACACATGGCAGATACGAAACTTCAGCAAGGCGCTTAAAAACAGCGCTCAAACCCCTTTCCTCTACAGTCCCAAATACTACTCCACTGATGGCTACAGGTTCCAAATTATGCTGAAGATGACAAAGGACCACTTAGGTGCCTTTGTCCGTCTAGTTTCTGGCTCCAATGACGACAAGCTGCAGTGGCCTTGTCCTTGGAGGCAGGTGACCATCGAGGCACTTGACCAGAACTCCCACCTCCAGCACCGCATGTCTGCTCAGATCAGCATGACCACAGACCCAATGCAGATGGGACAGAATGGTAATTTGTCACTATGATCACTATGGCACTTACTAGTATTTGTACTCATAGTGCTAGTTTATGTAGTATAGGTTATCAGTTTGTTTTCTGATTCCACAAATAAAATATAATGTTATTGGGATTCATACAAATCTTATGTGTGGAAAATAAGAAAGAGGCCACTTTCATAGTATGCCATATGAGTAAGCACACATACACAGTTCTATGTAGCCTACAATTGTAATATGTTGCAGTGCATGTACTTTGTACATTTGCCAAAATAATAAAGGCACCACTTTTATAGATCTTTTAAAATCTTTTTTCCCCCTAAGAGCTGGTTACTTTATTTATTATTATTATTATTTTTTTATTTAACCTTCATTCATACAGTCCGCATTGGGACTAGGCCTCTCTTCGCCCAGGGAGTCCTGGTCAAAATGGCAGCCAAACAAATAGTTTTAGAAACAGACAGATATTTTTTCATAGCACATTAGAAAAAATCCATTTAACACCTAAGAGATGTGTGAAGTTCCTCTGAAAGCAATGACATTCTTCAGTGTGTACAGCTTTGATTCCTCTTTTAAAAGTTTTCTTTTTTTTGATGTTCCAATCAGCATCTATCTGGGGGAACCCGCGTCATGTGGGAGTTTTGGACGAGAGCTCAGAGGGTGACTACGTTACAGATGGTTGGGGCTACAAGCTCTTCATGACCCATAAGGAGATGAGGTCCAGAGAGTTCCTGAAGGGAGAGGATATGTTCTTCCTCATATCAATGCAAGGTTAGTGCGTAAGCTTCTCATTCATTCATTCATTCATTCATTCATTCATTCATTCATTCATTCATTCATTCATTCATTCATTCATTCATTCATTCATTCATTCATTCATTCATTCATTCATTCACTCACTTACTTGCTTATTTGCTTCCTTTTTTACTTGGTTGTTTGTGTATATAGGCCTTCACATTATAGTGGTTTGCAATGATTTTGCTAACTAATACTAATAAACTAATAATGCTTATACTTGACTTCCATAGACATCTCGTCGCTGGCTCAGGGGAACGCTCTTCCATGTCCCAACTATGCTGCTGCAGATACGCATCAAGAGTCACCAGATGCATAACCAGAGCTGCTTTAGTAGGCCACAGCTCCAGGATCACACTTGACAGCAGTTTTGGACTTATGATAGAACATAATTCTAATTCTAGAACAGATTCATGGCTCATAGTTGTGTGCTGTATGTGTTGTGTATTGAAAAAAAGCCTCCCAAACCGCAAAACTTTCAGTCATTCAGTCAAATAATTTCACAGGGCCATTGCACATTTGTGTATGAAAATGTCCACAGCACTTTGAAGGAGTAACAAAGGAAGAACCGATTGTTCAGCTTTGTATTTGAAGAGTTTATTTGCAAAATGGTGTATCTCCATTGTTTGACTTATGCATTTTATTCTTGAAAATCACTGTTCAGAGGTCTTATCACCTATGTGTGAATTCTTACCATTCAAACATTTTGAGAACATACTTGTTAAGCTATATAAAATGCATTTTACAATGCAATTCAATGAAATGCCCAATACAAAAATGTACAAAACCGTTTTGCAAATAAACTCTTCATTTGTAAATGTACGTTTATGCTGTATGATGTCAAATATGCTCATTGGTGTAACAATATAAGTGTTAATGTAAATTAAATGCCAGTACCTGGTCTATGTGTATATTGTTTGTTTGTTTTTATTCGAAAAGCAAAGCACATAAGGTGAAGCTCTATAATCTTTGGGTGATCAACACACGTTCTCAAATTTTCCAAGGATTCAGACTCATTTAAATTTGAGACTGAGTCATCTTCAGGCTGAGCAATCTTAAAGACGTTAAAATGTACGGAATGTATTGAGGATGTTTTTTTCCGCATTGCACACCTCAGTGCAATTACTCATAAGACGTGTAAGAATGTACATGTGACAGGGATGACAGGGAAGTTGGAAGAGAAAAACCTTGATGACAGGCCCCAGACACAATATATCATCAGGAAGAAGCAAGGAATATTTAAAAAGCCTTTATTAAATGTGGCTACTAGTGGTGCGCGGGGCACCCGCGGGCCGGGTGGGTTGGGTAGGAATTTTTTCTAAGTATCGCGGGTTTGGGTGGGTCGGGTCAAAATAGCGAAAACCCGCAACCCGGAACTTTTGGAAATGCGGGTGAAATTGCAGTTTTGTGTTACAGAATTTCTTAATTGCATACAGCTGGCATGATGACCTGTGAGTTTCTTTGAAAGAATACAGGCTCCCTTCCCATCAGAATGTGTTATCACTGGAGTGCACAACTGCTCGTCTCAACAAAGCTAAGCGAAGAACTATACAGGCATGGCCAAATATGTTTCAATCCATTCAAGATATACCCTAATAAACGACATGGCTAATATGAACAAACAATGCATAATATGTGAAAGAGTATTTTTTTTACACCCACCAGCAGATGTTACAACTGTCAGATTTTGTTCCATAGCTCATTGTTCCATATTTTAGTAAATTGTGCTGGTTAATGAAATATTATCAGACATATTAGTAATAATTGTGATCCAAAATTATACTCTAGCCTCCACTGAGGTAGCCATGCCCTCCTAGTGACGTAACTCCTTCAGCGTTGCTTCTAGTCAGGCCGAGAGCAATGCAAATATTGTTACTCATCTCCTGAGATATCGGGAACTCCACCCACTTTGTCGGACACCAGTCAATCAGTAGCAAACCTAGGGAGGTGGGTCAAACATACCGTTTGGAAAACGTTGAATGCTATTGTCTTGGTCAGACCAATTTTTTATTTTTTATTTTTGTAAGCTGTGTGATTTTCCTTTTACTTATATTTTCCCCCGAGTTACCCACCTTTATGTTACCACTTGATATGCACAAAAAAGAAAAGAAAAATGTTTGCAAGCTGGAACTGTAAGTGAACAGAAGAATATAATGACTTGAACAAACTTGCAAAAAAGTATATATATAAAAAAATAAAAAACACCAAAGTTGAAAGGTGTTTTGACAAGTTTTAAGAATATGCTTACATTATGTATCTACAATTATGTATGTTAAGTTATTAAAGTCATTCTTCACTTGAATACAGTAAGCACATTTTTTTTAACGTCTAATTCTGTCTGACGCTGTTGTCAAAACCACAAGAGTCTATTTTATCAAACCATGGGGAGCTTGACCAATACATTCGCTGCACAGCCAGGACCTTCGTGCTTGATAATACACCTCATATTTTGGATTTGAACAACTCTTTTTCTTTCAAAATTAAAATCTGTTTTTGACACATTCCCAAGATGCGTGTTTTAATCGAGTCCCAGCCCTACTTTCAACATAGCTTGTTGAAGAATGCCAGTGAACACCTCTGACCACTTGGTGAATCCTTAGATATTGGCACAAATACTTAGGGTAGTTTTAAGAACAGATATGAATATGCACATAGAACATGCACAGATATGGACAAGCACAACCGGCCATTCTAAAGCTAGTTGTGACAACTCAGAAAAGAAGCTAAATGTGTTAAATAGAGGACATAAGATGTTTACATGTAGGGAATGTATACAGTACGTAGGGGATCATTTTTCTTGTGACACCTATATACAGTATAGAAATGCAGTATGTGCGTGTGTGCATGTACGTGTGCATGTGTGCACGCGTGTGTGTGTTTGTGAGCGCGTGCGTTTGCATGTGCGAATGCGTGTTTGTGTGTGTGTGTGTGTGCATGTGTGATCAATTTCACAGTTTCAGTTTGGATTTTGCACAAGGTTCCTCCTTCTTCTCAAACATGTCATGCCATTTGAATACCAAGATCAAATCTAAAAAAGAATCACATACTTCCAGTCTGGGTTTTTTCCCCCTAATGTTGCTAAATGTGTTAAATAGTGGACATAAGATGTTTACATGTAGGGAATGTATATGCAGGGGATTATTTTCCTATATACAGTAGGCTATATAAATGCAGCGTGTGTGTGTGTGTGCGTGTGCATGTGGGTGTGTGCCTGTGTGATCCATTTCATAATCAGCTTGGATTTCACACCAGGTTCCTCGTTCCTCATTCTCCTCAAAGATGTCATGCCATTTGAATATCAAGATCAAATCTCAAGAAGAATCACATACTTCCAGTCTTGTTCCCCCCCCAATGTTGTTTCTCTCAGTCTTCAACTTCCTTGTATTCCCTATATTGTGCTGTGTAATAGGCCTTTGTCTTGTTTTAGCACAATTCTGTGTGTGTGTGTGTGTGTGTGTGTGTGTGTGTGTGTGTGTGTGTGTGTGTGTGTGTGTGTGTGTGTGTGTGTGTGTGTGTGTGTGTGTGTGTGTGTGTGTGTGTGTGTGTGTGTGTGTGTGAGTTAGCTTATTTTCAGCTTTTTAGCTAAAAATGCAGCCAATGTTAACCGCTGCGGCCATTGTAAAAAATCTAAGTAATCGGTTGAATTTCATCAATAAGCATGCTCGAAAACATTCCATACTTCAGAGCTGTCATAACAAAGGTCTTGTCAGCTAAGCCGAGGCACAGAGAAGAATATAGCTCTTTGCAATATTTCTGTACCCCAGTGTTTTTAGGTGTAGTCGTAGCGCTTTGTTCAGCCACCAGCACTCACTCTTCAAAATAAAAAAAACAAGATTTTTACCAGACTATAACAGTACAGGGATAATTTTGTAACAACAGTATAAATGCAGCGATTATTATACAACATAATCAATAGGCCTATAATACAGCACTGCATCCACTACAGCTGTGTATAAAAAATGGCATTGGAAGCACATCTGTAGTCATCTGTGTGTGAGAGGCACATCTTGTCACCAGGCTAGGCAGGTAACCACTTGGAAAACAAGATGTTTTCTCGACAGTCTTGGACTTGCCTAAATCACAAGTAGTTGGACTTGGGCTTCATCTCAGTCTCTTCCAACATTCATCCTAAATTTGAATTTTGATCTTGGGCAAGTCTGTCATCATAAAGTTTAGAATACTGGACAACAAAGAATCTATGAGCTTTATAACCAATCACCTATTTTCTTTGTGCACCCTGCATCTGTATGTCTTTTCTCATTTATTTTGATTCACAGTTCACACACACTGAAAAGCAAGTCTTGACTTGGACTCAGATATTTTTGGAGTCTGTCTTCGTCTTCGTCTCTGTCTCATTAAAAAAAGATGAAATTGACATTGAGATGTTAGAGTTACCTGACGCCACCTGCTAATATTGTGGCAACAGGGAAGGGCTGCTGGCTGAGGTAGTCTGGTGTTGTCTCTTTTCTGGTTCCTATTGGTTGAGTCAGTTTGACACCTCCTCCTCTCACCTCCAAACCTCCCCAAAAATAGTAGCTGGCAGAGTATAAAACACACATACCACATTCATGTCACACATTCCTTAGCTGAGTACATCCAGAAGGAAGGGCTAGAAGACTACATGCTCAAAACTGTACCACCAGAATCCAGCAACATGGTGAGCCTAAACTTTTATCATTATGAGAATCTTCACTGTCTTATACCTAAACCTTACATGTGTCAAGTGTCTTTTAATTTTGTGTGTGACATTGCGTGCATGTGTGCGTTCATGAGTGCATGTTCATCATGCTCATTGACAATAAAGTACACGTTGACTTTGTCTTCAACATTAATTTGAACAATTTTCTGTTATTTTCAGGTTGTCCCCTTGCAGACTATGACTCCTGTGGGAGCAAACACCACCGTCGAGCTCTCTGGAATCATAGCTGATCAACGGTAAGCCATCTCACACGTATGTGCTCATACAAACACACGCAAACGCGTGCCAAGCAGTAAGTAACATCTCTCTACATGTCAATACCCTACAATGAAAGTCTTAATAATAATAATAATAATAATAATAATAATAATAATAATAATAATAATAATAGCTAATTGTGTTATTTTTATTATTATTATTATTATTATTATTATTATTATTATTATTATTATTATTATTAGCATATTATAGGCCTATATTGTTGCTATTACTGTATTATTATTATTATTATTTTTATTTTTTATTTTTTATTGGGCCCATTATAAAAGCCCACTTGGGAAACTCCCATTGTCATTGTGATACAGCACTCTGCACACAGTGAAATTGCATTTATTCCTCACCCATTTAAGGGAAAAGGGAGCAGTGCAGCAGAACAGTACAATGTTCAGGCTACCTCAGTCATGGAGGAGGATGAGGGAGAGCAGTGGTTAGAAGACAAGTGCACTATTGCTGCTGTCTCTGTTATTTGGCTAATCTGGATTTTGTCTCTATTGGCTTTGGAATGGCCGTTGATGGACATGTCCATATCTGTTCTTAAAACCACCCTAAACCTTTGTTTTCAACAATATGCAACTCACCAAGTGTTTAAGAGTATTCATTGGTAATCCATGACAATGGTAGCAAAACATGGCTTCTGACACAAAATGCCAAATAAAACATGACAGAAGACTTATTTAGCTTTCAAGAGAACACCAGTTAGACACCCCTTACTACTTGGTGAGATGCATACTTTTGGAAATAAATGCTTAGCATGGCAAGCATATTATTTTAAGCGCCTTTCAAGATAGTCACTTTACATTAAAACTGAGAAGAAAAAGAAAAGACTAATAGAAAAAGTAGCCTAATAACAAAGCAGCAATGAATTTATACATCACAACTAAAAATAGGGGAATACAAGCCGATTCCAAAAAAGTTGGGACATTTAGTATTTTGTGAATAAAATCAAAATGCTGGCATTTTCAAAACATTAAATTCATGCATAAGATGCACAATGGCACAAGGTCAACATAGCAACTGTTAAATCGAGTCAAAAATATTGTTTTGAAGGAAACGTGTTCATTTAAAATTCGACCCATGCAACAAATCTCTAAAAAGTTGGGACAGGGCCAAAACAGGTTCTAATAGTTGGATAATTCTACAAAATAACCCAAGGAAGACCACTTTAAAAGGAACTATACTGACTGCCAACATGAATGCACAAATAAAAGACCAGTACACAGAGGCGGTGTCACTCTAAAGTGAATATGTTATATATATGTTGAGGGACTCATTACTGATATATTACACAAAAAGATTGAATTATCAAAATTGCAGGCTTATAAGTCCTATTTCTGTAATTTTAAGTTCTGTGAAAGCATTTCATGTGTGATGAGATCATGAAATACCCATTGACAATAAGCACACTATGACACTCCAACAATGAAAGCTGTTGAAAAATTGACCCAAAACACAATGCTTGATTAATGCACATTATACAGACATTTAACTGTTTTGCATGTGGAAAAGATCATTCTAGGTGGACCCAGAAGAAATGTGGAACTGTCCTCTGATTACAGAATGTAAAACTATTTTCCTTTTTGAAAATCATGGAGTCATGCACCCCCCAGGTTACACAGAGGATGAATATTTCAGCTTGTTTTAGTGGTCAGTCTAAAAGACAGCATATATGATGGTAAGAGGGTGCAGTAGTGCCTTGTTTATGGTCCTCTTACTCATGTGGCACATTAAAATGAATGCTGAATGATATATACAGATTTTAAACAGCATCCATAGCTACCAAGGCATTATGTTTTGGAGCACAGCCTTTAGATATTGCCACATAATGATGGCAAATTGCATTCTCTACTGTGTCCCAACAGTATCATTCCATCATAAGAGTAAACGGGTGACAAAATAGTTTTTGTGCCGTCAGGATATGTCACATATTAAGCATAACAAGAGGGTAAACAAGTTGAAGAACACACCCATCAGTTGAGCTGCTGAAATCATGTCTTACGCAGAAAAAATATCTATTTTTTGAATAAAATTATGCCATCAGTAAAGGTATTTAACCATTAAGTCTCCTCCCTTGTGTTGTGTTTAGTATTATCTAACTTTAAAAACATTTAATTGGCCCTGTCCCAACTTTTTTGGGATTTGTTGCAAGATTGAAATTTTAAATGATCACATAATTACCTCAAAACAATAATTATGCTTTACTTTAACAACTGATATATTGTCTGTGCACAATGCTATACCTTATTAACATACTGAATGTTTTGAAAATGCAAGTATTTAGATTTTATTCACAAAATACCAAGTGTCCCAACTTTTTTGGAATCCGCTTTGTAATTAAAACATTAAATAAAAATAGTTATACAAGAATAAAGTAGAATACATAGGCTATGTATATAAAATAAAATGAAAATGAATTAATAATTAAAGGAAGTGGAAGTGGATGTCGGTGGTGTAATGAATATGCAGCAGTGAAGAGGTACGTCTTAAGCTTAGATTTAGAACTGGACAGTGTGCATTGATGAATTGACAGCGGGAGTGCTTTCCATAGCTTGGGGCCAACAACACTGAATGCCCTGTCGCCATGGTGCACAGGTGTGTGGAGGGGATGGTAAGGAGGAGTGTGTCAGTGGAGCATACAGTAGTGTGTGGGCGGGATTGTATGGGGTGAGGAGACTTGTGATGTAGGAGGGAGCAAGGTTGGTCATGTCCTCTGTATCTTTTTTAAGTAATGTAAAATGTATCTATGCCTCAATGCCGTGATTAATGAAAACAAACGTAAGAGTTTGACAGAAGTGTTTGAAGCATTCTAAATGAACAGTATGCAGTACAGCACGCAGTATTTGGCCCCGGTATTTGAAAATGTGTAATTGATGAAGGATAGGTGTAATGTGATGCCAGGGTCTGGTGTGTGTACAGTAAGTAATCTTGCTGCCGAGTTCTGAATATATCGTAGACGGTTAATCAACTTTGCAGGGAGACCTGTGAGTAGGGCATTGCAGTAGTCCAATCTGGAGGTTATGAAAGTGTGAATGTGGGTCTCAGCAGAGGTAGGGGGGTAAGACAGGGGCGGAGTCTGGAGATGGTTTTGAGGTGGAAAAACGCAGTTTTGGTGATGTGTTTGATATAGGACTCAAAGGAGAGAGAAGAGTCAATGATAACGCAAAGATTTTTTACTTCAAAGGAAGTGGTGGTAAAACAGTCTGGAAAAGAAAACTAAGAATCTTTTCAAGTAGTGATGGGGTGTCGATGACGATGGCTTCTGTTTTGAGAACGTAAGAGTGCCACTGACTGTGTCTGAGCCATTAAAGTGTTTCTAACTGTGTCCTGTGTCATATATAGTATCAGCCTGGGCTGGGCACCGACTGGAGAAACGTGACATTCTACATGCAGGTGCGCTTCGACACAAAAGAGATAGTCTTCAATAACAGGGACAATGGCAATTGGGGCACGCCCATATCTGCAAATAAGCCTTTCAACCCGTGTCACAAACTTGAGGTAAGTCGGAGAGATACTAACCACAATTCTACAATGTTTCCATAGTGCTACATGAGCTGTACAATGATACATTTGAGTGTATTTCTAACACGTGTACAGTGTACACACCAATGATTGACCATACACTATTGTGATCTCTGTCTGGGCTCTGACCGACTATTTAAAACTCAAGCTGAGGTGAAATTCCTCACCATCAGAGTCAGTGGCGTGCACAGACATTTTGGGGAGCAGGTGCTGGAGGGGGGCAGGGGCATATGGAACTTTCAGCGGACTCTAGGCTATGGAGGCAATATATCATATCTGGGCATTAATGTGACATGCTTTTAATTGTCAGGCATTTGTAGATGATCATGTCAACATGGACCAGAGTACATAGTGACAAAAAAAAAATCCAAAAGGAGCTGTCGCAAAGGGGTCTTTTTTGTCCAGTAGCACACACACACACACACACACACAACTTCTCGGATAGTCCAGTGTGATTGTGCTTTCTCCTGATTGGTCAATGAGTTTGATTTTTCTGCTTCTCTCTGATAGGTCACTGTGAACTTCACTGGGCCAAACTACATAGTCAACACCAACATCATTGGCTGTGACGAAAAAATTACCTTCCCCAATCGCACCAACTGTCAAAAGACATCGATGATCATGGTGGGGGGTGATCTGGAGATCACCAGCTTCTCTGTGAAACCCACCTCTAAGTCTGACCTCGTGTGAGGTGGCATGTAATTTCTCCAAAGATCCTTTGCTCCAACCTGTCAATAGTTTGTCGGTTTCTTGTTCGCAAGTCGACCCAAATAACAAATAATCTGAGCCAATGATTTAGCAGAATTAGCAGGAACTGACAATGTTTTTTCGACTCTTTAAACTTCTTAGTGTACCATCGAATAGGTTACCTCCAAAGAGCAAATTGTTAGATTTTGAGTGATGGGAACAATGGAGCTTTGGAGAAATGCACAGTCCCCTGGCAGTAAAGCACGCTGGAAGGATCACAGAACACCTATGGGGCTTTTCCCCCTGGTCTTGTCTTCAAATTACCATCCACAGTTCTCAGGTGGTGTGCAATAATTTATAATTATGCAATAAACACACAAAAAAACAATTCTGTACCATCACATTTGGTTTGAATCTCTTGCTTGATAGTTTGTGAGGCTTCCTTTTTTGTGTGAAAATATTTGTTTTAATGCAATCAGTGTGCCAGTGTGACAAAGACATCTGAAAGGGCCCCAAGTCCAATCTATACAATGTAATGAGGACACAATTGTGAGCCCCCGTCTTCCCCGGGGCCCGGGACGAATGACCACTTTGTCCCCGCCTGTCAATTTCCCTGAGCACGGTTGACAGCACACTGTATAGCATTCTCAAGTTCACATCCAGGGAAGTCAACGAGGAGGGGGCAATTGGTCACTTCTCCAGGGCTTAGGAGAGGAAGGCCTTGAATTAGGTCCTCATTACACTGTATGAAAGTGAAGTGAAAGGGAAAGCCAATTGGGAAACTACAACTCCCAATGTCATTGTCACCCAACAGCACACAAGTGAACACTGCACACCGACATTGCACACACGTGAACAAGTGAACACTGCACACACAAAATTGCATTCATGCCTCACCCGTGCAAGGGGGCAGCCCTCAATGGCACCCCAAGGGAGCAGTGCAGCGGGACGGTACCATGCTCAGGGTACCTCAGCCATGGAGGAGGATGGGGGAGAGCACTGGTTAATTACTCCCCCCACCAACCTGGTGTGTCGGAAGTTGAACCAGCAACCTTTGGGCTACAAGTCTGACGACCCCTAACCACTTACCCATGACTGCCCATGCCCATATGGGCTACTGTACTTGGTTTAGGGTCCTTTCAGATTACTTGGATTACTGGACCAGTCAAAGATGTCAGCAACCCTGTAGTCATCACCTAAAAAAATCAACTGATCCATAAATGAGTACTTAGTAGTCAAACCAAGACTTTTTGAGCCACCTCTGCAGTAAGGCGATTGGACAACATCACCAATACACAAATATGTATTAACTCCTCTACATGCCCATGTAAAGGGTACGACAGGTGCCAGCAAAATTGTTTCAAATGGTACAATGGTGCCCTCTATAGGCAACTTGGTGCAGCACTTACAGTGGAGTGGCATGCTCTGGAGCAATTCAAACGTGTAATGTTAATGCTCACGACTCTCAGGCACACTATCAATCAAAAACATTTTAACAAGTAACGTAAAACTGTGAATTTGGGGGATCATTAGACTGACAAATCAATGTACATTGTTCATATTTTTGGGTTGGTTATAGAGCAGATGGAAATGCAAGCAAGGCCAGGGGTATTGTGACATCAGGACAATGAAATTCTAATTACAATACAAGAAGACAGCTGTATGTGTTGAGGTTTCTGAAGTGTGTGATTGTGCTTGGTGTATGGGTGCTAGTGTATGTGCATGTGTGTGTTTTCAGAACATGTTTCTGTGGCTGTATTAGATCTACATTGAGCGGAATCGGGCTTGCCATTTGGGGCAGAGCTGAGCAGTTATATGTTTAATATCTATACATAGATTAAAACCAAACAACTATTGTGAAAACAAAGCTAAAAATTGTGGGAAAAATCCATCCACCCAGTCAGAAGTCATGGGCCAAACAAAAATTCGCAAACTTGGATTCAGCCATCTTGAAAGTGTTGGAGCTCCGCGTTTCGGGGATATACTAAATAATATACATGCTATTTTAACTTGGCTAAGGAACACTATATAATTAAAGCTGCAAGCGGCAATAAAGGCCCCTTGCACCTACAGCTTGAGGCATATCGCCCCCAATTCCATCACATCCTTATAACCCCCCAAAACAGAAATGGAATCCATATGACCTTCGGTTTACGAGATATTGAAGAAAAAGAAATGATCATTATGAGCATTAACAATTAGCATTAGCGTGACTGGCACGTTGCTATGACCTTTTCAAAACAAAAATGGAGTCTCTACGTCGTTCAGTTCACGAGATACTAGCACTAGTGTTTACGTTAACATTAGCATTACCGTTAGCATTAGCAGGGCATATCGCCCCCAGTCCCATCACATTCTTATAACCCCCCAATACAAAAATGGAGTCCCTAAGACCTTCGGTTCACGAGATATTGATGAAAAACTGATAAGCATAAATTAGGGTTAACTATTAGCATTAGTGTGAAAACAATTTGGAGTCTCTACGACATTTGGTTCACAAGTTAATTAAGAAAAACTGATTAGGATTCCGCTTCCGGCCGCGGATGGAGTAGTCAAGTCAAGTCAAGTTGGTTTTATTGTCAATTTCTTTACATGCACTGGTCATACAAAGAATTTGAAATTACATTTCTTGCTTTCCCATGCAGACATAGACTAATCTAGGTAAGGACATAGACAGTATAGACATAGACAGTACTCATACATGGACATAAGACAGTATGGACATACACAGTGCTCATACAGACGTTTAAAGTGCAAGACTGGACAACAGAAGACTTGTAGAGAACATACATTAAGAGGAGGTATTTGTTGTGCTTTTTCTAAAAGTCCTTTATAGCGTTCTGACATAGTAATAGTAGCATTTTGAAGAAAAATAAATATTGAAATAGGTCTATCAAGTACACCAGCAGCAGTGTGTGTGTGTGTGTGTGTGTGTGTGTGTGTGTGTGTGTGTGTGTGTGTGTGTGTGTGTGTGTGTGTGTGTGTGTGTGTTTAGTGCAGGTAGAAAGTGCGGTGTGTGCCTGTGTGTCTGTGTGTGTGTGTGTGTGTGTGTGTGAGTTGTGTGTCAGTGTGTGTATGTTTGGGTTTAGTGCAGAAAGTGCAGTGTGCTTGTGTGTGTGCGTGTGTGTGTGTGTGTGTGTGTGTGTGTGTGTGTGTGTGTGTGTGTGTGTGTGTGTGTGGAAGGAGTAGAGTAGAAGAAGATTCCGATCGATCCCGCCACATACTTTTTAAAACTAGATTTATACCCGTTTATTATTATTTTAATTACCGAAGCCAGTTTACTTTGAGTCTGTAATACCCTACGTATACTTCGCAATGGCTTCAACAGAACCAAAACAGAGTGGTAGGAAGGTGAACCTGACCAACAGTGGACAAACAGCGACCTCCAACGCCCTTATCATGTCCTCTATGGTAAACCTGCTTTATCACCACTGAGCAGCCCTGTCAGCGGAGTTTAAATCGGCCATCTCGACATTGGAGGTGAAACTTGACCGAGTTCAACAAAAGGTATCCGACCGTGACCACAGGCTTACATGTATCGATGTGGCTTTAAATGACTAAACTGTGCTACACTGACAGAGGACAATGCTAAGTTGAAAGCCAAAGTTGTTGACCTTGAATCGCAGAGCCGCAGGAATAACATTAGAATATTCAGCCTACCTGAAGACATAGAGGAGGGGCATCCAACGACGTTTTTCTGTTAGCTACTGCGTGACGTGATGGGCCAAGAGATCCTTCCCAGTCCACCTGCGCTGGACCGGGCACACAGGGCTGTGCTTCCCAAGCCGAAGGCAGATGGGAAACCCAGGGCAGTGGCGATTCGCTTACATCATTACCAGGTGAAAGAGAAGGTGGTTCAGGAAGCCCGCAGGAGGAGGGGGAAACTGCAGTACAATGACACCATCACCATCTATGAGGCTTACCCACCGGAGGTCGTGGAGGAGCGCAGTCAATACAAGGGGGGTTATGGCTGAGCTGTACAAGCGAATTCAAGCCTAGCTTCCACTACCCAGCCACAATAGTATCAGTTCTCATACCGCAGGCCTGCCTGTAACGGTCAGATAAATAAAAAAATATGGCTGTTGTGGTGGGAATAGCTGATATTAGATGACTTAAATGTTGACACAGGCTTCATTGTCTCTCTCAGTGCCTGGTGGACTGGTCTTGTCTGAAAATGCCCAGCCTGATTTTTTTTCTAGCAGTCCAGCCCTGACATACAGCAATGTGTATTTATCTTCATCCCAAGAAGCTCTCAATCTCTCTCACTCTCCAATCACTCCAATTCACAACCTGATGTGTTAAAGGGTGAGTCATGATATATGATGAGGGGCATTGATGCCGTTGTTAACGGTTCATATTCAGATAGTAGTTATATAAAGCCTAAAGGAAGGAAGCATAAAAAAATCGTCCAACGTCAAGACCTGCTGCTTAAAATGTAGTCCCTTGCACATAGTCCATGGGCCGGAGCAGAAGATGGTATCACCTGGGGTGGCAAAGTCTATCAATGTTTTTTGTAATCCTCCATGCCTGAGGGACATTATTTGGTATGATAACCCTCTGGAAGTGGTAGCTTTCTCATATTTTTACTCACTTTTATAATGACACCCAGTGAATTTCACAATACATGCCTATATATGGATGTAGGCGTATGCAAGTGTCTGTGATGATGGGATATATTTTTTATTGATGTTGCATCACATGTAGACACCTTAGGGATTTTAAAAATATACAGTTTTGATGGATAATGTACTTTCCTATGAATGATATAGGTCAAAATATATCCGTCATACACTTTTTCAGCAATATAATGCAAGGTTAGATTGATGCAGAAGCCTGTAGGAGGGTGGGTCAAATCCTAATACTTGCTATATCATATCTGTAGAGTGTGGGCTTTCAGAAAATATATGGGTTTGCTAGTTTAATGTAAATTACACACCTATTTAGGCCAAAAACCTATAACTGTCTAATGGATTTCAATGGAAATCAATGCATTTCAATGTAATCCCAAACACATTACATAACTAAGGTATAGAGGAATGTAGGAAGTTGGGAGGTGTCACAATACACATTATATCACATCTGGAGTGTGTAGACCTTGGAAAATAAATGGATTGGATAGCTTAATAGAATTTGTTATTTTATACCCACACCTCATGGCCGTCCATTAAAAATCAATGCATTTCAAAGTACAATGTACTTTACAGAACGTAAGTACGGATAGAGGAAGTTGGGAGACCCCAGGGGGATAGGTTGGATTGCAACTTTTGCTATATCATATCTGGAGAGTGTGTGCTTTCAGAAAATACATGGGTTTGATCGCCTAATGTAAGGTATGCTGCTATTTTAGGCATAGAACTCATAATTGTCCAATGGATTTGAATGAAAACCAATTCATTGCAAGTATATTACAGAAATGTGTTGTAGAGAAATGTAGGAAATTGGGAGTTGTCCCAATGCATATTATATCACATCTAGAGTATGTAGACCTTTAGAAAGTATATGGACTAGATCAATGATTCTTGAACTTTAGGCCTGGGCCCACTGGTTGGCCCTTACTGTATTCCAAGTGGGACTTGAAATCATTTTCTAAAAATCAAAATCATATTTGTTTGTAGTGTATGTTTTGTTTTATTTATTCAGTCAGTGATGAACCCTGAAGAAGTATGAACATTTCAAGGGGACCCCGAGTTGGAATAGTTGGAATAGGTCGGGCACCCCTGGATTAGACAGTTTTATACACATTACAGAGTTATTTAGACCCAAACCTCATAGCCGTCCATTGAAAATCAAAGCTTTTCCAGGTAATGCATAGTGCATTACAGAACTAAGGTATAGCTCAATGTAAGTTGACAGATCTCTCAATGCACATTGTATAGCTACTGTAAACCTTTGGAAAACAAATGGGCTTGATATGCAGTACAGTTATTTTAAACTCAAAACTCATCTAGCCATTGAAAATCAAATCAAACTAGGCTATATTACAGAATGAAGGTAGGTCTTAAGTGTAACGGAGAAAACTGGAAGATGTGATTGCAATTGCACACACATCAGTTTCAAGAACAGTACATGGAGATCCTGCATAACAGTATTTTCATTTTGTCTGGAAATAAACTAGACCATTACTTTTTCTGACAATGTGTATTTTTTAAACATACCGTACAATCTGACTTGCTGGGTATGTTGGGTGTGTTGACTGCTGTAGTGTCAAAGATAGATAAGACCAGGTACATCATGATACAGACAGAAATGGCATCAGGTGAGTCCTGTTTAATTTCATATGTGTTGTGACTGAGATGTTGGAGAATGAGTAAGTACATGATGAACAATAACTATACTACAGACTTGTGAGAACACCACAGCGGGAATATAACTCCACAAACATGCTGGAAGGAAGAAGGAATCTCACAGGGATTTGATGATTCATCAAGGAAGAAAAGATATTCAAGGGAAACTAGTACCTTGCATTGATTGTTGCCCCTGAGTCTAATAGAGTGAAGCACACAAAGTGAATTGAAATAATTGACTGCATGTGAAGTGTGTAGTGTGAAGTGGGGCGTAGAGCAGGTGGGGTCCTGATCTCTAAGGAAAAGGATACAAATGAACATCTGCCAGTTCAACACAATTTCCTCACTTACTACTTTGGATTAATCTCCTTTTCAGTGTTATTTCACAAAGGATGGCCAATCATGCACATTGATACTGTTCAAAGGGCGGCATGTCAGGGTAACACACAGCATGACCTGACACTAAATCCAAACAGCAAAGCTGGAAAAAAGAACCTCTATGTAATCTTCCTGGATCTTGCTGATGTCGTTGGCGCCATGCCCCATGAACTCACCCTATCCAGACTGGGCTTTTTTGGCATTCCTGGGACCGGGGGGGGACTCTTTTGACCCCCCCCCCCCTCATAACTTAGGAACCGAATGGCGTATGACCACCAAACTTGGAGGTGCCGCACTGACTACAGGGTGCCTCTTGCTCCTTGCCCCAGATCTTCAGATTGCTCGGTGTGGGTAGAAGATCGGCCACAGCGCGTAGCAGGAAGTTCAGCTTCCCTTGGTCGGTAGCCCAGAGCTCTCTCCAAGACAGTGGTCTCTCAAGCGCCTCGTCCCACTGCATCCACCGAGCCTGGGAGTCCAGCCCCGTTGCTTTAATTCGGCGATCTTCTTCGGCTGTCTCCCAAACCCTTTGCACCACCAAGTCCCTTCGGTCTTGTGAGCCACTTTTCGCCCAGATCTTGACGCTGTAGTTGCCAAGCCCTAGGCGACCCTGACACACTGTGCCCACGATTTCTTGATGCCTCCAGTAGGATTCTGCTTCCTTCACAGCTTCAAGAGGTTTCCACTTCCTCCCGCAGCTGATCACGGTGCTTGCATGCCTAACTTTCGTGTTCTTGGATAGTGAAAGCGTGCATGCTGCCCTAGCCTTGGTCGCTTTGAATTCCTCGATGACAGAGGAGCATGGTAGACGGAGCACTGATGACTTGCTGTAGAGGTTGACTGAGCTGAACGCTGGAGGAACGCCCAGCCACTTCCGGATAAACCTGCTACAGACTCTCTCCATTGCTTCTACACTGGTTAGTGGGAAGTCGTACAGCAGAAACGGCCACTGGAGTCTTGGTATGATGCCATGCTGGAAGCACCACACCTTAAACCTTCCCAGCAACTCTTGTCGATTCTCCTCAGCCACTCCTTCAGTTGGGCTGAGGTGTCTTCAAGGTTCCCCTTGTCTTTAAGGGAGGCGTCATAAATCTTCCCCAAGCATCGGATTCTCTCCTCCTGAATAGTTGGAATCTCCGACCCCTGGATACTGAAGATGTTATTTGACAGACTCCCTTTTAGTAGGCACAAGCTCCTAGATTTGCCGGGCTTGAACTGCATCCGGGCCCAGGTGGCCATCTTCTCCAGTGAGCTCAGGACCCACCGTGTCCCAAGAATGGATGGGGTCATCACAGTGATGTCGTCCATAAAGGCTCTGCAAGCTGGGTGCCTTGTCCCATCACCTGCCATCGGTCCTTTGCACTGCGACTCTCCTGCTTTGAGTAGCAGATTCATAGCTGCCACAAACAGGGAAACCGATATTGTGCAACCGGCCATGATCCCCTTTTCAAGCCTCTGCCACTTGGTGGTAAAATCTCTCGCACTAAACCTCATCTGCAGAGAGTCCATGTGAGACATTACCAGCTTGATGACGTCTGGTGGTACTTGGTAATGCTCCAATGCTTTGCAGATGAGTTGGTGAGGTACATTGGGGTAAGCCTTGGCAAGGTCTAGCCAGACCACTGAGAGCGTGGTCTTGTTCCTCTTTGCTTCTTTGATGATCTGGCTGATCACTGATTGTATGCTCCAGGCACCCAGAGTAACCTGGTACTCTTCCTTTCTGGACGCTTGCGTCAACATAGCCGTTGGTAAGTAGGTATGAGGTTAACCTTCCCGCAATGATTGCCCAAAAGACCTTCCCCTCGATGTCCAGCAGGGAAATCTCTCTGAACTGGTCGAGGCTTGATAAATTAAGCTCCTTCGGAATAAAGCAGCCCTCTGCGAGTGTCCACTGCCAGGGTTCCTGCTTCTTCCTCCACAGTGTGCGTAGGAGTGTGGCCAGCCTCCTTAGCAGTTGTGGGCAGTTCTTATAGATCTTGTAAGAAGTGCCTGATGGACCAGGAGCTGATCCCGCGCGAGCCCGTCTCACCACTCGCCTCACTTCTTCAAAAGTGAAGTCTGCCATGTTGAAAGGGGTGCTTGGGTTGACCGTTGGGATTGGGAAGGGGCACTCTCCCAGTGGTAGGTCCCTGTTGGGGTCACTATGCGCTTCCTTGACAGCATCTTCCGCTTCCTCCTTGGAGCACACCAATCTTCCGCTTTTTGGCTGCCCTAGGAGGTCAGATGTATAGCGGAATGGGTTGCTGAAGAATGCTTTCCGCTGCCTACACTTCTCTTTCTGTCTTCTCCGGATTGCTTCTGCCCTCTGCAACTGGAGAAGGTTTCTCCGTACCTCTGAGCTCAATTCGCTCAATTCAATATTGAAATGCTACTAAATGCAATGTATACATTTGTGAAAATAAATATTTACGCAATCATAATGATTCTGATGAAAGGTTGCTGATATTTGTATTAATTACAGTGCATCTCATTGTTTGTTTCCAGCCAACAAAAAACAAAAGTAATGGAAAACCAAAGGAATGTCTGGTTTTCAATGCACGGAGGAGTCACAACTGTTTTGTCAGGGAGAAATTCATTATAGGAACTGCAGTCTCACAGTTTAATTTAATTCACGTTCAACTTTGTAAACATGCATACACTCATACACAGTTTATGTAAAGGTGGGCCAAGGTATACCGATTGCGTACATTTTGAATGATTAGAAAGAGACTGAACGCACCACATCTACAACAGTATGGTACATACTTGTTATATTCCTGCACAGCTGGAGGGACGGGTAAGGTTTCCAGCCTGTCTGCCATCTGTCTTCAACCTCTGCTGTATATGGTGTTGCCACTGTTGGCTTTGTGGATGCTGGAACACATCTGGACCACATGGGTGTCCTCCTTCCACTGTACAAAACACCAGTTGACCTTCTTGGATCCAGCGGATGGTGCCCCTGAGGATAGTGTCTGCTGATGACACCTGGGTGGTGCTTTGGGAAGCCAGTGTCTCTCTACCTAATGCTACCACCCCAGCATGCCACAGCAGAGAAGAGCATAGTAGAGCCAGGACAGACTGGTAGAACATAAGTTGAAGTCGTCTGCAGACAATGAAGGACCTCAGCCTTCTTTGGAAGTGGAGCCCTCTTTGACCCTTCTTGTAGAGTGAATCTGAGTTTGTGGTCCTGTCCAGTTTCTTGTCGAGGTGCACCCCTAGTGGTGCATGCATTGTTGTGTGATGTTCAGATTCAGAATCAGACAACTTTATTAATCCCATCAGTGGGCAATTAAGTTTGCAGTCCCAGTCTTCATCAATCAGCAATAAATGGTGTAAATAAAAATGTTAGAAAATGTAGAAATACGAAACCTAAACAAAAATAAATAAATAAATAAGAAAATAAAATACATACACATCTTAACATAACACATACATACAGTCAAACACCCTGTCCTGTCAGTGATGAACAGTGCTCAGTAAATCAAATATTCAGTCGTGTACTCTATCCCTATAACCTTGTTTAATAATAAAATGGTTGTAGGGATGAAAGATCCAGAATACCGCTTTGTTTTTGTTCTGACAGAATAATAGCGCCTCCCAGAGGACATTCATGAAGATTCACCCCCTAAAACATGATCTGACGGATGATACTTTTAGCCTTTTGGACTGCCTGTTTGTTAAACAGAGCACTCAGACTATTTAGCTCTGTTCCAATAATCTTTGATAAAGTCTTAACAATGCCGCTGAGACTGTTCTTGTCTTTGATATGCCATTGAACCAACAGAAAAGGCTGATAAAAGTTATGTAAGATGGTTTTAGAGACATTGAAGGAGAAGTGTTTGGTATTATAATCACAATATAGTTCAAAATCATCAGACACGCATCAGCAAACAAGTCCTTGAGTATTTAATTTCACGGTAGCCCTATGTTTGTAGCAATAGACACTAACAACAGCATGAATATGCTCGTGGCACAGTGATTGGTTTTGGCACATTGTTCCAAGAGAGTGGCAGCAGCGCACTTTAGAGAAAATGAAGGCAGCATAAGTTCACTCTTGCATACCAACATACTTACAGTGTCTGCACGTAGGATCCCCCCTCCATTTCACACATCGCAGGACAAATCATCTTAAACTCCCGAAATTGTCTTCTACTTTCTACACATGGGTAATTCCACCTCTGTCTGGAAGAAATGGGAGCTTGCGTAAATTCTACCAGGGAGACTCGAAGTACCCGGCTGTCAAACTCTTACTAACCAATCAGTGTCACTTTTGACAGATCATACTCGTGTCATCATTCCCCAGGATTGTCAACCAATCACAACACGAGATTGGGGATTTCCCCGTTACATCACTTATACATCGTTCTTTCTCAGCCAATGAATCGCATTCACGTCTTTTTAAAAAAGCTGTCACTCATTCAGTTCTCTGCTTTCAGTCAAGCCGACTTTGACGCCACCTCCACCCCTCCATCCACCGTCACCAGTGGTTCCCATCTGATAGGGGGCAGGCTACGCCCGCCTCCATCTCTGCTGGAGGATATGCTGTCCTACCCTGAAGTTCAACGAGAAGACGGGAACCTATGCCAAACAGATTCATACATTGTTTTAACATTTCTAAGTTCAATAAATGTTAATAACGTTCATTTGCCTCTCGAGTCTTCATGGTAGAAAAGCATGTTACTTGTCAATCATGCCAGCCCTGGAAACTGTACTCCTAATAGTAGGCTATTTCAAACTGACATGTGTTAGAGTGTACTTTACTTTATTGTCCCCAGAGGGAAAATGCCTTGGGCTTCAACAATTACTGCATAACAAACAATACTCACTCACATACCCAAACAACATAACATAGAGAATACAAGAAACATACAAACATAGAAAACATAAAACAGAAAAAAACAGAAAAATCCTGTGCAATCCTTTCACATGGCATGTCTATCTGTCATTGACCATTCTTATTGCATTGAGGATAAAAGAGTTTTTATATTTAATCAGTCTGCAGTTCAGTGTCCTGAAACGTCTACCTGAGGGAAGCAATGTAAACTCATGATGTAGAATGTGTGTGGGGTCCTGTATAATCTTCAGTGCCTCGCTGAGCATTGACTTTTCGGAGAGGGACTGCATATATCCTTGATCTTGGTGGCTACCAATCTTCAGTGCAGTTTTAACCGGACGCCCCAACTTGGCTTTTAACTGAACAGTCAGAATGCCATACCACATTTCTACACCATACTGTATCACACTTTCTAAAATCATTTGAAACAATAAAAACAGAAGCTTATTGCTGACACCATACAGCCTCAGTCGTCTTAAAAAGTACATCCTCTGTTGGAGCTTGGTGCAGAGGCCCTCTATGTGAGCCTGCCATGTAAGAGAACTGTCCATGAAGACTCCAAGATATTTGTAAGAAGAGACCTGACATATGGAAGTGTTGTGGATGTGTACTGGATCTGTGTTGGCAACTACTCTTGGGTCAAAGATCATTTCTTGTTTTTGTCACATTGACAACAAGATGGTCGGCATCAGTCAACAAACTCAACAAAATCTCTGAATGGTATGATGCCGTGCCCTGATCTTTATGTAGTAGCCCCAGGATTGCAGTGTCATCTGAAAACTTGACAATGTAGTTGTGTGGGTGTGTACTCATATACTCATTTGTGTAGATGGTGAAGAGGACAGGGGAACTCACAGAACCCTGGGGAGCCCCTGTGCTTATGCGCTTAGTTTGTGAGGAAGCATTGTGAACTCTGACATACTGTGTCCTATTTGTAAAAAATGAATAATACCATTTTATATGAAAAGAGCTCACACCCATGTTCTTTAGTGTCACTAGTAATAAAAAAGGGCTGTATTGTGTTAAAAGCTGAGCTAAAATCAATGAAGAGCAGATGAGCGTAGGCCTTTGGGTCCTCCAGGTGTTTCAGTACAGGATGTGTGATGCTGCTTATGGCATCAGTTGTATTACGATGGTGCGTATAGGCAAATTGCCATGGGTCTAGTTTTGGGCTGACCTCGGTTTTTAAAAGAGGCACCATATATTTTTCAAAGCATTTCATGACTATCGACGTCAATGCTATAGGACTAAAGTCATTATTGTCTGTGGGCCAGGGCTTTTTAGGGACTAGTGTGATGGCTGCTGGGTACAATGGAAATAGTTGAAAACTGTTGTCACAATATTGATGACCACTACCATTGACAGACAAAAACAATATTTGAACCCCTTTGTAAGAATAGTTATTTGAAGTCTGAAGTGTCAAGTTAATTTTAGAGCCTGGAAGTCTGTTTGTGTAGCCAGCCCCCACAACGAATGAGAAATACTGGCTTCATTACTTTGGAGCTGTTTCCATTGTTACGAGCCAGCTCGTTTAGAGCAGCAACATGAAAAGGGAGACCACAACAAAATTGAAAGTGGAAGATTATGTATTGACATTCACCAAAAATCAACAATTGAATAAGTTTGTAGGGGGGAATGGGTGTATGTGAGTGAATGATGTATGCTTTGTGTGTGTCACTGTCAGTATGTTAGCTTTAAAGAAAGAAACAAAGAGTGAGGGGAGACAGAGTGGAGAGAGAATGAATGTAAAAGACAGTGGTGAGTTTGAGGTTAGAGGGCCTACTGACGGAGAGCAGAGGACGGCTTGTAAAGCCTCCGACTGCATCCAGGTGGACATGATCATGCAATTAACCCGACAGGCTCAACACTGTCTGTGCACTGGCATGTGATGACCTGGAGGGGGCACATGGGGTCGTCACACCACGTAGCAGGACGTGTTTAAATATGGATATTTTATTCTCTTGGTTACATTGGTTTTGGCCTTCAATTTCCACGCAGCAGATTTGTAAAATCCAGATATAAAAAAGGAGGCTTTAAAGATATCCTATTTAGGGGACTAAAACACATTTGTTTCAATGGAGTATTTATTTTTATCCACATGTTGCGCTTACACCTTAATAGGAGAAAAAAATAGCAGGATTTAAAAATAGCAGACTATGTGGAAACAGTGCGCTTGACTGGAAGGTTGCAACTTGGTGCATGCCATTAAAAGTGTGTATGCATCCCTAACCCCTTCCCAACCCCAGCAGGTGTAATTAGCTCCAGGTGAGGTGTGTGTGTGTCTGTTTGTGTGTCCAAGGAGCTGATTGGACTGATGAGTGCAGGTGAGGCCACTTCCTCCTAACTGGTGTTGGATGTCCTAATCAACACATTTGTAATGTTATTTTTATTCCAGCAATTTAAGAGATGTTTGGTAGAAAATGAAACAGATGAAAAATGTTTTAGTGCTCATGATTTGTGGTTAATTTGTGCAAATACACAAGTTGTCAACTTGTCAGCTGATGCATCAAGTCATAGATGAGAGATTCACCTGTGACATAATGGGTCAATTGATCAATCAATGAAGCAAATGGATGTGTTCATGAAGAAGCCCAATACCCCTGACCTTCACATTTTTACCGCAGATAACCTGAAGATCCACTCTAACATAAAAGTGTTCATCCTAAAGAGGCTGCAGATCAGAATATCGGTAGATGTATCACATAGATTCAGAGCACCAAGTAGAGTGGTGAAAAAAGTCATGAAGGCACTAGGGATGTTTGTAACAAGCCAAGATCAGAAAGACAACACAGGAGAATAGCAAAGAAGGCCTGGTTGTTTGCACTACAATCCAAAGACAGCCCATGTTAAAGTGATGTTCAACCAGACCTGATGTAATTGTGGTGCCCATGTCAATGTTAGCAGAATTCTGCTTTACAAAGCCCACGAAAGGAATAGATGCTAGCATAGTGGCGATTGGATCCCTTACCCTGGTGTCCTTGCTCGGTGGACTCGCGCAGGTAGACTCGCTTGTCTTTACACTCGTCACGTCTTCACACGAGGAGGCCTGACGCTTCCGCTGACGCTGCATTGGGAACTGCT
>NC_085861.1:21768604-21848604 GCF_034702125.1 Engraulis encrasicolus | reverse complement strand
GAGATTAAGAGTCTCATGCTCTACCGACTGAGCTAGCCGGGCAACCGCTAATGCTTGTGGACTCGCGCGGAGAGCGGGGCCCCAAGACGCGCGGCCCCAGTAAAGTTGCCTGAGCGTCGCCCATAATGGGCAATCTCATCTACTTCTAACTCTTTGGGGGACAGGATAAAAGGCACCCGTGCAGTCTCTGTGGCGCAATCGGTTAGCGCGTTCGGCTGTTAACCGAAAGGTTGGTGGTTCGAGCCCACCCAGGGACGCTGCCCTTTTCTGTGCCAGAGGACATGACACACTTGTCGGTCCCAGTCCGGAGAACATTTCACTGGCGGGAAAAGCAAGAGGGCCCCTTGTCAGGTTACAGCAGAGTTCTCAGAGCCAGCCGCATTCGTCTGACACGACGGAAGGAGGAGGAGGAGGAGGAGGAGGAGGGTTGCCAGATGGCACATAAACTGGCCCGTACGGGGATCGAACCCGCGACCTTGGCGTTATTAGCACCACGCTCTAACCAACTGAGCTAACCGGCCGTGGTAGTCCAAAGGTGACTACAAGGGGAGACATAGCCTGTCAAAAATGGCAGTCTGGTCCACGGTAGTCAGAAGTTGACGAGTTGGGACGATGCACTGCAAGGGCAAAGCGGTGCTGGGATGTGACACTTTTTCACGCTTTAGCCGCCTTCCAGTGGAGGGCAAAGGGGGACTAGCGCTACCTGAAACACGGACGTTCAGCTGCCCGCTCCATTTCTTGCCAATCGTAACGCATGTCGCTTCATTTCTTGCCAATGGCCAACAAGCGCCGGTCCATTTCCTACCAATGGGGAACTCACTGTTCTCATTTCCGGCCAATGACAGACGTTTGTCGGCTGTCCATTTTTTTGTGCTGGGATATGTCAACAGAGGAGCTACGTACTTGGAAATGAAGTCAACACGGTTATTTAAGGTAAGCAATCATGGTTTATTTACATTGTCACCATGTGATATGCGATATTACTTACAAAAAGATGTAGCCTATCTGTGGCGATTCAGTAATATATGACGCCTATATTATGCTAACGGAATGAAGTGAATGGTGCACGACGCTAGTTGGCTATTAGGTATTGTAACGTTAGCTCTCCTCACTGACATTGCTTGAATAAATTGTCTTAAAGTGTTTAAATATGTGTGTATATAACGTTAGTCATCCACATAATGCCCGTGTTCGACTCGATTTACTTGTGGGGAATATCTGCGCGTGCAAAACAAACTTCTTATCGAGTCAACATGCAACCTTTTTGTCAAACTTCAAGGGCTGTTTTCTGCTCGTATCTAGTACATTTCAACGTAGTGTTGATTGAAGTAAAGATTTTAAGAGTAACAAACAACATGTGGGCCTTGTTGCCATTCATAACAATTTGTAATAACGATGTGATTACTCCTGTAGATGACATGGGGCAATGAGAGAAGAGGAATTTTAAGAGCCTGTGCCAACAGTGGGACATGATCTGCGCAGAGACCGACACATTGGCACAACCCATACGAAAAGGTAAGGCTTAATTTACTTTCAGGTGATTTATGGTATTATTCTGTTTCATAACCTTATTTATGGTCCTTTCAATATGTAAATGACAACACTGCACTTGATTTGTCCTGTGTTCTTATTGGTGTACAGGCCTTTGTGTTTAATGTCTTGTTGCAAATTTAATGGCCCCTTACAGTTGAAGTTAAAATACTTGATCCATTACAGATTCAGAAGTGCCCAGTACAGGAGAGGGGGCAGACATCACTGTTTTGTGGGCAGCAGACCTGTACAGGCTCCAGCCCTGTGTGTCACAGCTACAGATGCCTGCGCTGCATGCCCAGACGCCCCGGCCCCCCTCGCCATCGCTCCAGCCCTGTGTGTCACAGCTCAAGACCCCTGCGCTGCTGGCCCAGACGCCCCGGCCCCCCTCGCCATCGCTCCAGCCCTGTGTGTCACAGCTCCAGACACCTGCGCAACCGGCCCAGCCTCCTCTACCCCCTGCGCCATCACTCCAGCCCTGTGTGTAACAGCTCCAGACGCCTGCGCTGCTGGCCCAGACGCCCCGGCCCCCCTCGCCATCGCTCCAGCCCTGTGTGTCACAGCTCCAGACGCCTGTGCTGCTGGCCCAGCCTCCTCTACCCCCTGCGCCATCACTCCAGCCCTGTGTGTAACAGCTCCAGACGCCTGCGCTGCTGGCCCAGCCTCCTCTGCACCATGGCCTCCTCCTGCCCTCAGCTCTACCAGCTCCTGGTCCGTCTCAAGTCCAGCCATCACAGCTGGTAAGCATACTCATTTAAAAACAAATTACCTATTCTACTCATTCTACAAGTATACTACAAGTATAAACTATATCCCCATAATGCATGCCGTACCATCTGAGTAATAGTCTGTAAAAGTCATTGAAAGGTTAATTACCATTGTAATACTATGACATAACACACAGCCTTTAGTACTGTGCTCTGTACTGTATTGTGTGACTCTGTCATTGCCATTCTGGTAACAACAAATTTATAACACTGTGTTTCAATGGGTTAACTAACTTTTAAATAACCTACATGACATATGAATAGGGTTATCCGCGTTATAATTTTTGTTTAATATTGTCATTAACTATTTTGTTTTAGGTAGGCTGTCGGTGAACACGGGATGCCAAGCATGGACAAGGTGGACAACCTGGCTGAATACATTGTGGAGCTGCACCATGAAGCCTCCCTGACCCACCCCCTGCATTTTCAATACCACTTGTTCTCCCACTCCACCCAAACTGCTCCTCTTGTCTTTTCTCGGCTTACTTTTCCTCTCTGTACATTCCATGTACATTCCAACAACCATGGGTACAGTTTTCATACCTGCCAGACCCAGTGCCACCACTTCAGCCCCCCTGGACCACAGAATCACCTCTCAAAGGCTTGATTTGATAAAAAGGACTGTAGATAGTAATTGATGCAGAAAATATGGTCAATATCGCACAAAAGAATCTGGACATAGTCAGTACAAGAGCTTTATGTATGGCCCTAATACTCAATCCCTTTCAAAGGAGGAGTGGCTGAAAATAATGAACAAAACAAAAAGCAGTAACTCTAAATATTTCTCTGCTGTACATTTATGTAATGTTGACTGTACATATTGTTCATACTGTTCTGATGTGGGTGTGGGTGTGGATGTGTATGTGTTGACGCTAAATTGTAAATTTGTATGTTTAGATTACTCTGTTGATCTTGGCCAAGTTTCCAGTGTGTGTGTGTGTTACGTAAAATTGCATATTTGTATAGGCCCTAATTGTTTATGTCACTTAAGATTATTCTATTGATCTTGGCCAGATCAGGACTCCTTTGTGTGCATGTTTTTTTTTACTGACAATTATTTGGGAATGGGTCTGGTCGGGGCACAGTTAAACATTGTTGTTTTCGTTTTCATATAACCATTGAACATGGCCAACAGTTTGAATGTTTGGTGTGTTACTTGCAATAAAATGAAAATATTTTTTCAAAATGTTTTTTTCATTTATAAATATGTATTTGTGTAAAATATGTAAGTTAACCTCCATCTATTCAGGAAGGTATCCCCTCTCATTTATTCAGCAGAGTACTCATTAACCAAGATACCTTAGAAATAAATCTATAGATTAATGGCATATCATTTGAAACATCTATAGGACTTTCAAAACTTTATCGTGTGTGGATTTTTTTTTAAATCCATTGTATAGCCTTTTTAGTGGCCACATTAAATGCAATAGGCTTATTTGTCTTCATATGCTTAAAAAATCAACTGTTCACTGGGGAATGTTGATCATGGAGGGGTGCTGCTTCACTTTTGTCTCTTGAGCAGGTGCTCTTTGGCTCAAGGAGATAAAATTGTGGCAAAAAGTCGGGTCAAAAATTCGGCCCAAGTCTGGAGGCCATTTCACTGGCGGGAAAAGCAAGAGGGCCCCTTGTCAGGTTACGGCACAGTTCTCAGCGCCCGTCGTATTCGTCTGCCACGATGAGAGGAGGAGGAGGAGGGTTACCAGATTGCACATAAACTGGCCCGTACGGGGATCCAGAAATTGTCTAAGCTATGAGATAGGCGTCTCTCATTGGCTCTCATTATAGCCCCGTTGGCGAACGCAGCCAAGTAAAAGATGAATGGGAGCCTATTGGGCTAAATGGCTCAGCAGGGATTTGTGACGGTTCTGTTCTCTGGTTTGTAAAGATGTGTGCACATTCTGTATCTTATCATGAACGTTGTATTAGAAGTGAAGTTAAAGGTTCCTGACATGGCTTTGTTCTCCCAAAGACGTGTTAGTTTTGTCCTGCAACACGCTAGCATTCGGCTAATACCTGCTGGCTGAGGAATCTTTGCGACTATTCACGACCAGAGCTGACGAGAGACGTACTCTGACTGATCCTAGCAGAGACATCTACGGTCACACACCTCAAAACCCCCCACCGCCGTCCAACATGTTAATTGAAGGTGCCCAAATTCTTAAGGATGAGCGCAGTCATTTCCTTTACCCCATGTACACATGCCGCTTTTCCACCACCTTAAATGCAATAAATAACAGGTGTCCGCAACAATCCTAACATAACTTTAAACACATCGACATCTGAAGTCAGACTTAAAACTACAAAACAAATGGCGTAGTGCCGTAAAGTCGATTGTCACGTGTTATGTCATTGCTATAGTTGAAATAAGGGTAATTTTCACGAATGTAACACTTGACAAGATGCAAACGTGTCGGCAAATGCTTTCACTTACTCATATCTATCGAACGCGACTCCATTGTTTCCAGGGAAAAAATCACACGGGCAGATAGTTCTATGAGAAGGGTACAGCCCCATTGGCACCCATTCATTATTTACTTGGCTGTGATAACATAGCTGCAGTGCCACTCCTGGCCACACCAGCTAGTTGTGGTTCTTGTACAAGATTCCATTTTCTTTGGGGGATCGAACCCGCGACCTTGGCGTTATTAGCACCACGCTCTAACCAACTGAGCTAACCGGCCGTGGTTGTCCAAATTTGACTACAAGGGGAGACATTGCCTGTCAAAAATGGCAGTCTGGTCCACGGTAGTCAGAAGTTGACGAGTTGGGACGATGCACTGCAAGGGCAAAGCGGTGCTGGGATATGAACCTTTTTGCCGCTTTAGCCGCCTCCCGGTGGAGGGCAAAGGGGGACTAGCTCAGATGGTAGAGCGCTCGCTTAGCATGCGAGAGGTAGCGGGATCGATGCCCGCGTCCTCCAGTGGCTACCCCGCCTTTATGGTTGACCACCAACATGCTCCAGGGCATTGGCTGCACAGTTCACAGAAGCACTGTACAGTTCATGACCGCATGCTGGTGTCCCGGCACCCCTCTGCGGGCAAAACGCCACGGCCCACGTGGGTCTCAAACCCACGACCCCGAGATCAAGAGTCTCGTGCTGTAGCGAGTGAGGTATCCGGGTAGCCGTGCTTGCCCCTGGACACGCTCGGAGAGAGAGGGGTCTGGGATCGAAGCCCCCTTCAACTGGGCTTGCCCGTGTGCCACGACGGTCTTGCTACCAAGGGGAAAACCTCCCGCCCAACGTGGGGCTCGAACCCACGACCCTGAGATTAAGAGTCTCATGCTCTACCGACTGAGCTAGCCGGGCAACCAGGCTTGCCCTTGGACGGTGTCCCGGCAGCCCTCTGCGGGCAAAACCCCACGGCCCCAGTGCTTTTGAAATCACTGGCATTGAGGCTCCAGTAAGCAGTGTTGCCAGATTGGGCTGTTTCCCACCCAATTGGGCTGCTTGGGATGGCCGTCTGCGGTAAAAATGGCATTTTACAGGAAAACTCGCCCAATCTTTCCCATCGACATCAATAGAATTGGGTGGGATTTAGTGCTTCCAGGCGGGTTTTGAGCATTTTTTGGGCTGGAAATCATCAGCCTCATCTGGCAACACTGCCAGTAAGTCACTGGCATAGCTGGAAAGTAGAAGCTGGAGCACACTGCAGCTTAGTTTTCAAGACTTTATTTTGTGCACACACCCGACCAACGTTTCGGTGTTGCTACACCTTCTTCAGAGTCAAATGATGGCAAGACAGAGACACACATTTGAAGACTTGACGTTCACAGGTGATCCCACTTGGTTAGGCTACATTGGTCTCATCTCATTGCAGGTAATTGACCCCACCCCCCAACACCAGGACTAAGCTGCAGTGTGCTCCAACTTCTCCTTTCCAGTGATGTCTGTCCCATTGTGATGCACCTGCAAGCACCTGCAAGCAGGGTTGCCAGATGAGGCTGATGATTTCCAGTCCAAAAAATGCTCAAAACCAGCCTAGAAGCTCAAAATCCCGCCCAATTCTATTGATTTCAATGGCAAAAATTGGACTGGGTTTTTTTCTGCTAATTGTCACTTTAACCCGCACACGACCATCCTAAGCAGCCCAATTGGGCGGGAAACAGCCCAATCTGGCAACACTGCCTGCAAGATGAGGGAGGGATGATGCATAAGGCTCGGTCGCAACCACGCAGCAAAAGATTTGATCAAAACGTGATTTGCTTGGTCTTAAAAAGGCGGGGACACCTGCCTCTTCAGGACGACGAGATTTCAACAGCGGCAAAGAAGGTGGATCTAAAGGTCTGTGGGTGGATCTACCTTTTTTGACAGTGTGTGTACCAGGTCGCCCTCTGGTGGAATGAAATCATCACGGCGCTAATTCCATGACGCGCTTACCAACCTTGGCACATGCTTGTAAAATCCGAGACTCTCTCCACAATCTGAAGAGAAATCGGATGGTCTAAACTTCTAAAGGTAGAGATATAGGTTACCACTCGGTGAATCAAGGTTTAATTCTTAGTCAAATTTGTGATGATTTGGCTTCAGTTCCATGTAATAATTCAGTTAATTAGTACTCACTTAGGTTATTCATTTTGTGTTTTGGAACCAAAGTCGTCATTCAGATAGGACCGTTTTAAAATTACTTAACAGCGCCAACCCATCCTGCAAGGATTGAACCCAGGTGTTCAATATGTAGCTTTACCATGGCGCGCCAACCACAAAGGCCACTCTGTTTCGTGCACTTTCATACATAAAGGACAAGATAAGTCACTCGCAACGGGTCTGTTTCCACATTAACCATCAGCAACTAAAGACTTCCTGTGTTTCGATGCAGTTTCGAACCGGGGACCTCACGAATGGAAGTCAGGCGCGCAACCACTACTCTAACCGTCGAGCAGGCAGACTGCGGAATAGTACTGATTTTGTAACCTACGGCATACACTCCTAACGTGGCGAAGATGGAGCATCTGACGACAGGGTGGTTTGTTTCTCTTTTTTACTGTTGTAAGTGGGTTGTGCGACCATACATATGGATGATACCACTCTGAGTATGCTGCATTTGAGCATGAAATGCATTTCAGCATGTAGAAAATGAAGCACGTTCAACTACACACACATGAATCACATGAGCTATGAACACCAATCACGGCAGATTCCTCACATCATGGAGGAGGTCTTCTGCCCAGCGCAGTAGGTTTTTGTTACTGCGTGGCTGCTTGACAAAACTTTTGTTCCCGCGATGGTTCAACGCCATGTGTCACCGTCACCATGTGTCACGACTGCCAAGCAGAGGTCACTCCCTTCAACTGCGTCGTGAACGGCAATTCTAACCAGGATGCTTCACGCGGACACAGTGAGCATGCTCGCTGCCTAGCAAATTTTCAACCTCGTCAAAAATACGCCATCATGAACGCCCTTATAGAGTCCCAAATAACTGGGTGTGGCCTGTGGAACTTGAGCATTGCAGTGCATTATGGGGATTGTTGTCACAAATCCACAAGCACTAAAAAGTCATTTTCTGCCTTTTCTTGGCAGAGAAGGCACCAAATTAGAAATGTATGCTACTATTCTACTATAAATATGACCCACTTTCAGTAACATATTCATGTCTCCACCAGTGGAATGCCCCTTTAAAAGGTTTATGAAACGAAAACAAAGTAAAGGAATTTGATCATTTCCAGGACAGATTCGGAAAGTTCTAAGCCTTGTGAATAAAATGGGATATTGTCTGGGTGATATTTTGTCCTAAAAGTCATGTTAAAACGTTCGCAAAAAGTGTTATGTTTACTTTTTTCGCGACATGCAAATTGTATGCAAATGATATGCGTGACATAGAAGGGGAAAGTTCACCTCATTTGGTTTTGGAAGGATATCCGCGCTTCCGTGGTGCTCTCGGTCGAGGACAGCCAATTCACAGACTGGGCTACTGCTTAGCGAATAAACGGAGATGCATATAGTGTAGGCCTACTCTGAAGCGTTTGATTGTTTGTTTTTAGTATTGTGGTGCACGTGTGGAAGACGTTTCGACACACCTCGTCAGGCATGAAAATCCCTCACCTTTCGGCGAAATTCGCCGTTTTGAGGTCGAAAAGGGTGACCCACGTGAATCGTGTAGATCCGAGGAGTTTATTTTATTTTATTTGGGGGGGGGGGCCCGGCCCGGATTTTTTTTTTTTTTTTTTTTAACGGAGTTCTACCGAAAACGGCCATTCAATGACAGCTGTCAATACATCCCACCTAGAACCTAAAGAGGCCACAACGGTCTTCATCCACGTCAACGTCACTGACGTCATTCATCATTTAGACCTCCTTGTGTTATTCATTCATTGCTAAGCGCCGCGGGACGAGCTTATTACCACGCGGAACGACAACGACAAGCAAGACTCAGGTATATTCTACGGACAGAGCGTTTATCAGCCTACATTTCGCTGTTGGTTTAATTGGGTGAGTAATGGTTTCACTCGTTCTCCTATTTGCTGTGTAAAAAAGTGACTCCTGTTCGCTACAACTTGCCTCGAACAGTCAGAGCTAGTCAAAAGCTCCTGTGAAAAATATTGTTAAGTTCGCGTCAACCATGTGTAGTTAACGGTTACATGAAATGATAAACATACTTTTTCAAGTATGTCTGTATTTCTAACCGGTGAGTTCATTAGGGAAGTGTGAGGATAATAGTAGAGAGTAGAGAGTAGAGAAACTTTATTGATCCCCAGGGGGAAATTCAGGTGTCAAGTAGCTACATAAAAACAAACACAGACACAGACACAGACACACAGACACACACACACATGCCAAGAGGTTCCAGATCTGGGCCAGCTCTGGCATCTCAGGCAGTCCAATCCCCAATAATGATGTCCTTCTTAGTGTCCTTCTGTATACTGTTAAACAGTTGAATGGCCCAAGGGACAAAGGACCTCCTTAGCCTGTCTGTCCTGCAGGTGAAAGCACAGAGTCTGTGACTGAACAGACTCAGTTGGTTAGTGAAGGTGGCGTTAAGGGGGTGATGCTGATTGTCCATAATAGAGTCCAGTCTGCTCAGTGTTCTGCTCTCAGCTGTTGAGGTGAGTGACTGCAGCTCCATGCCCACCACTGACCCCGCCTTCCTCACCAGTCTGTCAAGGCGTGCAGCATCTCTCTTCCTAATGCTTCCACCCCAGCAATATTCGCGCAGAAAGAGCGTGTCACGAAAGGATTGCCGTGTGCTAAGACAAAAAGCCACTACGCTATTGTGTTGCTATTATTTGTAATCGCTACTGTAGCTTTTGTCACCATTTTTGCTACATTCACACAGGAAGTAGCGTTACGACCTTACTCGCCTGCTTAATCCTCACTTGTTCAGACCTCGCTTCGCTGCACAGACATTCTATTGACTGCTCTCGCTGGTCTCACTATTTCCATTAGAAGAAAAAAACTGAAATCTTGGGCTACAACCCTTTCTGGACAAATTTTAATTAATATTTGCGATTTTGCATGCACACATTAAACAAACAAAAACAAAAACAAAATGTGACAGTTTTCTGTAATCCCCTGTTCACTTTAATATGAGTGCAAAGCATTTTTTTCCCTCACTCCCTCATTTCATGTGTGCATGCTTGCTGTCACCTATTTGAAATGACGTTGGTTTGGGATTTCATGGAGGACTTTTCAATGCCGTTGTGGGAAGTAGCCTAGATAGTAGCTTAAGCGACAGGTGGACACTGTTTTCTGACAGAACAGCGGTTTGTGGGCATTTGGCGTTTTCACTGGGATATTGTCTTCGTGGACATAACAGACATTCCCAAGTTCCAAAAACGAATCAAGGAGACATTTACTGAATAACTTCCTCAACTTATCAACTGACTGGTAATGTTTGTGAATGTAGCAGCTACTTTTGGCCATTGCACAGTGAAGAAGAGTGATGTACCACTTGCACTAATGCAAACATTATCCTTGGAGAATGAGTGTGTTCGGGGAGGAGGACGCTGCAGCTGTCAAAAAGCTTGATGCAGGTATAAAATGCAGCTGGAAGTGGACCTGGTTAAAGCTGGAGGGAAAGGTGTCTTTGAAGGGCCAGGAAGTGTCCTATCACATCTCGGACTTCTTCAAAAAAAATAGACAGAGAGGGATTGGCCAGGTGTGTCCTCTGCCACAAGGACATCAATTATGCCAAGAAGGGCTGCCATGCTTTGACCTCCCATGTGAAAACTGATATTCATTTGAAAAAAATTGCATCCACTCAGAGTGTTGCCAGCACGTTCTGTCAGCCATCCACAAGCAAGAGTGAGACAAGCCAGGGCCCAAAGACTATAAGGCAGCAGTTCCAGGGAAAGTTTCCAGTACCTGTTGTAAACCGTGTTGCAAATGCAGAGGTAGGTGGTAGGTCTGTTAGATAGCACAGGCATAAAAACAACAGTACACCATTATTTTATTTATTCAATGTAGCATTATTATATTGTTGTTATTATTATTATTATTATTATTATTATTATTATTATTATTATTATTGATATTATTCACAATCATACAACATGTTTGTAGTCATTGCACACTCTTTGTTTTAGGCAATGGTCCTTGGAACCCTGGCAGAGCACTCCATCCCTTTTTCCATGGCTCCAGTCATTGTTGGGCTTGCCCAGACCCTGTCCTTGGACAAAGTGGCTCTGCAGGGAATAAAGCTGTCACGAACAGCAGCGTCATACAAGATGGTCCATGGCTTAGGTATTTACTTACTTACCTACTGTTTCAATGTTTTAATCTCTATCTTGGTGAAATATGCATTTGTTTTACTGTTTCCATAAAATGCTAAATTAATTGTGGAGGGATTTACTTTTAATCAGTTACATTACCTATAGGCCTATATACGTTATGTGACATCTGTCCAACTTTGTTAGGGCGGACTTTCTCAGAGCGGACTTTCGGAAACATGAGGAGATTTCCTTTCTCCATGAATATTGACGAAAGCACCGCAAACAACAACAAAAAGGTTGGTCTTTCAATCACATCATAATATTGCCAATCAAAGCGTCCTTATGTTTGTGCTTAAGCAGGGCTTTGAACCATTATTTTTTTCCAAACGTTCCGTTCCGAACAGAAACGGAATTATAACGTTTCCGGTTATGAGTTCCACCAATAAATTGACGTTCCCGAACCGGTTAGAACAGAAAAATATTGTTCCCGGAACGGTTAATTTCGTTCCTGTCAGCTGATTACTCCCCATAGGCCTAACTGACGTTAATTAACCAAGAAAGACGGAAGTGCAAATGAGAATTTTGTCATTCAGGGACGACCTAAGCAGAGAAGCGGAGAATAAACCTCAATGATGAAAATGCACGCTTCACGCTGACTTGGGTCACAGGGAGCGCTATGATGGACATTGTGAGTTTGTGCATATTTGAAGCGGCCATGGATGCCCAATAACGTAGAACATTCTCAGTGCTCTTTACACACGCTTCTCTGCAATGTCTTACAATGATGCAATGGAAATGTATGACAGTGGTTTGTCTTATTTAAGATGCGGAGTGGAGACTTTGTAATCCACAGCTCTCTCTCCCTTCAGTCAGAGAATGTCTGATGTCACACAGGACGTCAATCTCAGCCGTCATGGTAACGTGCGCAGGAAAATAGTTACTTTTTTATTTTTATTTGAGGAACGGTATTAACCGGTTTTAACCGGTTACCATTATTTTTAAATAAGTGTTCCCGCTCCAGAACATAAAAAATAATTAAGTTTCCGGTTTCGTTTCTGTTCCCTGTAAAATACAAAAAGTTCCCGGTTTTCGTTTTCGTTCCTTGAACCGGTTCAAAGCCAGGTGCTTAGTGAGTGCCCTTTACAATACTGTGTGGCTAAATAAGAACCTTTGTATGTTATAGGTCCTCGCTATGCTGGTAAGCTATTACCACAGTGACCTAAGGAAGGTGGTGGTCGAGCATTTGGGATCCCTGGAGGTAGTGAAGGTTGACGCTGCGTCATTGGAGATGGTTCTGTGTGACTTCTTTGATAAGAATAATATCCCCTGGCAAAACCTGGTTAGCCTTTTGATGGACTCCTGTGCGGTGATGAGGGGCAGCAAGACCGGCCTGGAGACCAGGGTTCATCAACATTGCCCTAACCTACTGGATGTTGATGGAGATTCCTGCCACCACATTCACAATGCTGCCAAGACATTTTCAGAGGGCTTTGATGGGTATTTGGAGAGGCTTTTCAGTGACCTCCAGGTTGACCACCAGTGGAGTCCAGACCAGGTAAACAAAATGTAAACCCTTTTGAGACTTCAGTACTTAACCATCTGTTTGCATTCCACCAATGTCAACCTATAAGCCATTTTTGGTGGTATTGCAATATATATTTGGATTGATATTTTGGTATTATGACACCTGCTGGTGAAAATCTGTATTGCATGTTAAAGTTGCATGTTCAATCTACCCGATGGGTCCACCCAGCCTAAATTTCACAGGTGAGCAATCTGTCTTGTTGAAACTGAACAGTGTGTGTGTTTTGTTTTTGCTTTTCTTTTGTCAGGTGATGTACCTCAAGGAGGTCGCTATGACATTAAATCTCCCAGTCTCCAGCCCACAGAGGGGGTTTGTTAATCATCGCTGGCTTTCTGCCTATGACGCTAGCATGGCAACCCATGCCATGATGCCAGCGTATAAAGTTCTGTATTATGGATTCCTCTCCACTGCAGACAAGGAGCTATATAAGGAGCCACTGGACACGATCTTCACCAAACACAATGTTCAACAGACAGCAAAAGCGAAAATCAAGGCCTCTCAGGACAAACTTGCCAAGAAAGGTGATGCAAAGTCATGTTTAAATGCATAATAATAATTGACACAATAGTTGATAAGGAAGTTACTGATCAGGATGATTATTTATTATGTTGAATCACATGTCTCTTTCACAGGCATGACTCCTCAAGGCCGTGAAAGAAAGAGGAGAATCTGTCAAAAGTTGTGGCATGAGGAGACGACCACAGTCCTGCAGCTGAGCCTCTACACGGGTGTCCTAGCTATATTGAAGGACTATGTCATGGTTTTCCAGGTATTCCATTTTAGTTGCAATTATCTTTATATTCTTATGTCCTCGCAATATTTCATTGCACATTCAATGTTAAGTTGGTTCATTTCCTAAAAAAATGTTTGCATGTACAGGGCAGCCAGACCTTGGTTCATAAGCTCCATGACCGCCAGCTTGAGCTTTTCCTGGCCTTTTTGGCTTGTTTTGTGAAGGCAGAACACATCACTAAGGTAAATATGCCAAGCCCCCACATTGGCTACATAAAAAAACCCTGAAATCACATTTATTCACTGAAACCTATGGTCCTTAACCACCCTCCCCCAACTCCATTTCTACCCCCTCCTCTCTTCTTCCCTAGCCCCATCTCCTTTGAAAAACAACATGGGTTACTTGAAAGACATTATATAAAATGAAGGCATTATCATCATTATCAGGGCTTTTTCTAGGATTTTTTGGCATGAGGGAGCATCATACAGGTTGCGGGGGGTGTTCCCCCCGTGAATGAGAAATTTACTAGGGGCGCTCAAATATATATATATATATATATATATATATATATATATATATATATATATATATATATATATATATATATATATATATATATGGTGCACCCGCGGAGGTATGAGGGTGGAGCGCCCCTATTTCCCCGTTCAGAAAAAGCCCTGATTATTATTGCTGCTGTTGTTGCTTTTGTCATTATTACCTTAGTTCATTACCTTCATTCTTATTATACCTTTCGTTTCTCATGCCATCTATTGAATGTTTCATGTTTTTTTTTATTACTTCCATTAAATAATTCCCATATACAGCTCTCTCCCAGGGCACTAAGGGAGCTGGTCTTGGAAGATCACATGCTGCTGTCCTCAAAGGACGTTTATGTGGGACGGGAGGCTGATGCATTCAGGAGCCAGAATCCCAAACATGCTGTAAGCATGCATAATGTTACACTTGTTCCAATGTCAGAGTCAGAGGCATGCAGCCAAGTAAACCAAAAACTTTTGTCTGAGTTCTCTCTGGCCCTAGGTTATGTTATCTAAAGTTCTGTGAAAATAGCTTTTTTGCATGGACAATTTTAAAGCCCCTTTTGAAATATATTTAAATTTAATATTTATATGTATATTTTTACCTCATGGATTGCCTTTGGTAACGAACACCTTTCTTAAAATTATGGTCATTGTTGTTTTTCTGTCAGTTGTTGGTGCCATTCCTCACGAGCGTCAGGAAAGCCTACACCACCACAGGAGTTTACCTGCAAAAGAAACTCCCCCTGGACAGCCCAACTCTGATCGCCCTGTCTGCACTGGATCCTCTCCTGCGAGGGCACTCACAGGCAACAATCCAGTTAAAGAGGTAAGATGGGGGATCTTTTGCTTTGGGATTTTGATTTCAGATAGTTTATAAGTAAGTCACTAAATGGCTTAGGTCCTAAATATATATTGTAGATATGCAATATACTCCTGATAGATGTGTGATTGATAGGTTTGTGGGTGGGTTCAAGTCAAGTTGATTGATTTTCCTTACACCCATGCACATCTTGATTTCTTGACAGGCTGGGTACAATGGTGAGTCACCTCTTGCCAGAAGGCCATGATCTTCCCAGGGAGCTGGTGCAATTCACTGTGGATCGGACCCTGCCCAGGTACAAGGAGGGAGATGGGATGGTGGACTGGTGGGGTCACGTCTTTGACCAACCAGGTAAGTACCCCGCCCTTGGTGCATTGGCCAAATGCTGCCTGTCTATATTCCATGGGTCTAGAGTGGAGTCCTCCTTTAGTCTCATGAACGAAATTATTGATGAGCGCAGCGGAAAAATGAACATAGAGACTTTAGATGCCATCCAGACGGTCAAATATGCCCTGCAGTCCAGGGGGCAGACGGCGGTGCAAATGTTTGAGCGCAGCGATGTGAAGTTTGGAGAGGTGGATCGTGCCCTGTGCCGCAACATCACCAATGCTGCAGCCAGATACACCAAAGCTAGGAAGGATAGACAGCTGCAGCACCGAGGAGATGCATGTAGCGCCCAGCAGGCAAAGAAGGAGGCTGCTGATAGAGAGAAGCAGGCAAGGCTGAGGCATGTGAGCATGCAGAGAAAAAGGGCCTTGGAGACTCTGGCGACTCAGGCAAAAAAGAAGAAAACTTAATTTATGTGTATATAGTGTCTGACTGTCAGACAACACAAGCACCACTGTGTCTGGTGTCTGATTGTGCATGTATATAGTTTGTGTATGTCATCAGTGTTGTGTTATTGTGTTTTTTCTCTTATTGTTCACTTCACTTCTAAATAAAACATGGACAGCACAAGAAGCCTGATGTGTTTGTGTGTGTGTATTTGGCGCCTGCAGATCACTGAAAAACAGTGAGTAAACAACCCTTATTTTTTGGTTGAACATAGGGTGACCATTTTTCAATGTTGCTTAATTTTGGTTATTTTTATTACTATTAGCAGTGATAAAAGAGGAATGTAAGTGAACTGGGAAAATCTTGCCATTGTTTATTATGCCTTAAAACCTGATGGAGTTGAACAAATGGGATTTGGCATTCCTCACCCCAAACGTTCATTAGAATGCAGGAAATTACATCTTTTATTTTTTTTCTTCCTGGGGAAGGGCCCCCGGACCCCCGTGTAACATTTCGCGACGCGCTTGCTCTTCTCACCTTTTTCACCCCTGACCCATTTTCATGCCTGCTCGTCCTCGGGGTCAGGCTGGGGGACACGCAACGCCTGTGACTTTGAGCACAAAATAATAATAATAATAATAAACGCTAAAAATATGTTGAGGACTCTCTAGGGTGTTTTTCGCTAGCCCAATGTGATGTATGCAGGACTTGGTTGGTTGAAATAATGGTCTGTAGCCTACCACACACTGATCATAAGGTGTAGCCAAATGCAGATATTACTTGTATTACTACATGTAGATGCATATTTTTATTGTAAAATGTAACTCAAAGCAGGGGCGGAGTGGCCCACCTTTTCCCACCGGGAGAATTTTCCCCTTGGCGGCCCTCTTTAAAAACAAACAAACAAACAAACAAACCAAAAAAAGCGAACAACATGGTTTCCTAACCAAAAAGACAAAAGCCACGAAATCTGCAGTCGTACTACATGTGAACATTAGTGTAGTCAAAATATCAACCTGAATTGGAGAATTTAGCCTACACCTTGATGAAATGCACAGCCAGTGGTGTAGTCTATGTAAAACGCAGGTATACGCACCCATTTCAAAATGTCAGGGATTGCAGTATACCCACTTAAAATGGATTGATCCATTATTTACAATAGCACAAATGTATACAGTACACATAAAAAAATGCTCAAATATACAGTATACCCACTTCAAAAAGTAGACTACACCACTGGAGCCATCATCACAGTCCAAAGCATTCATAGGCCTACTAGGTTAGGCTACATCACGCTACTGTTCCATGCAAATGTGCACTCCACTGTCATTTTGACAGTTTGAAATTGAAATATCGTTTAAGGAAGACGGATGAGCATGGGCACAAAGTTTTGAGTTTGGGGATTTTTAGAAGAGTAGGCTTACAAAATATAGTATAGTAGCCTATAGTTTACAAAAAGTCTGTCTACATTGTGCAATAAACCCACCATGCAGCAAATAAGCCAAACCTAGCTACTTCAAAGCACAACCATAAGTCAACAAAATGTATAACCAAACGGTGTAGGCCTACCTTAAAACGCTGTCTTCGTCGCAGCAAATGTCTTTGTTTCTTGCAATTACATTTTAATCCACAGTTTAGGCTACACACCCAGCACTGCTCACATCAGAATCTTCTTGTGTGGTAATTATTTTGTTCCATTTCTTCAGACATTACATAGGCTACATCCTAAATGTGCCATATATAAATGTATGTTTGATATTTCGACTGTAATGAGATATACCTCTAGTTCTAACAAACCAATGCCATCAAAACATGTACAACGTGTTTTCCTGCTTAGCTGCAGTTCACTTCCTTACCACTTGGTGGAGTATGTTCGTAACCCAAGTCAATAACCACAGAACAAGAGAATCTGGAGTGGCAGACTGTAAACTGTAACAGTCATGTGGAAATCGGAAAATAAATCACAACTGACTAATATTTCCGTTCCTTGGTAACCAATCTAAATATCACAGGTTCTTGAAATACTGAAAACGAAACTATGTTACTAAGATCTAGTAAACTTCCGCGATCTACGGTGTATGAACATTATCAGTAGAGAAGGGGTGTGGCCAATTTACTGTTTGACACCGTCACTGAGGTATTGCGGTCGGGTAAACGGTATATATACTGTTGAGTCAGCCTTTATAGTATTAAGAATTAATTTGTGGCTAGTTCGCATCAATTTCAAAGTTGGGCTAGTTGAGAATATAATGTGTCCAAATACTTAGGGGCCGGCTGAGAACATAAAGCGGCCGCTACAATACATTTCGCGGTCGCGGCCCACCGGGACAAGTCCCCGATCTCCCGATGGCCACTCCGCGCCTGACTCAAAGCTGTGTCTAAACAGATTGTCCATGAGGCCTTAGGCTCTGTTGGCTCAGGTGACCGAAGTGCTGAAGACAACGAAAACGCCTCAGAACAGCAAGTTGGAGAAAGTGGCCAAGTGGACGACATTGACCATCAAGCACAAACTCCACCAATGAAGGACTGTGATTGCTGTAAATCGTTGAAAAGGAAAATCCACAGCCTTCAGAAAACGATCAGTAGACTGAGGAAAATGATTGTCCAAGCTAAACGGGCAGATGCAGTGAGTGTTGTTGCTCTGTTGTGTTCTATTGTCTTGTGACGCTAAAGAAAATGCATGTGAATGAACTTCAAATTAATTTCTCTCTGCTTGACTATGAGGAGGAGGACCAGGAGGACCACCAGGACCAGGACTTTGAGTATGCTGTCTCTCCCTCGCCATCAAGCCGTTTTGAAGAGGATCATGAGGAAGATGAGCTTTTGGAGGCTGATGAGGAGACCAATTTATACACATGAGGAGGTGTCATCAGCAGAGTCTCTGTGGTCAGATGAAGATGGCATGGATGATAGTGGTTCACATGGAAACACAGTGACGTAAGTTACAGTTTAAAACTTTAATCCTGTATATTTATTCATGATCAATATCCTAGCACCCAAATAGGAATGTGTAATAATGATGTTCTGCTTTTTGATTGTGAATAAGTAACAACTTTCCGTCTTTGTTTTCTCGTATGTAGTTGCCTGACAGCAGATAACTTTTGTAAGTCTTACCATAAAGGATAAGCTGTAATGTTTTTTCATTGTCATATTTTACAGTGTTGAACCAGTAACACACTACATGGAAGAGCCCAAGTTCATGGTCTTCTTCAGCATGCTGATTCATCTTTTCACCTTGTTCTGCTTCCGGGGCAAGCTGGAGAAACCCACTGTTACAGTGAAGAAGAATGGAACAATGGCTACAGTCACTCAAAGCTGTGCATTATGTGGCAAAGACAGTTTTACTTGGAAATCACAGCCATACATCTTCGGGAAGTATCCTGCTGGAAACATGATCATCAGCTTTGCAATACTCATGTCAGGAGTCAACATTTCAAAAGTGATGCTTCTGTTCAAGCACATAAGACTATCCATGTTCGCTGCTAGAAGATTTTTTTTACCACCAGACTACCTTTCTGATGCCAGCAATACAGCACTGGGAGACTTACAGATAGGCTATGATCAACCTTCTCAGAGGAAAGGATGCTGCAGTCTGGAGTGGTGATGGTCGCTATGACTCAATGGGGCACAGTGCTAAGTATGGAACATACACCATGTTTTGCAATACCACCAGGAAGTTGGTCCATTTTGAGTTGCTTCAGTCAAATCAGTCCGGTAGCAGCAATGCGATGGAACTTGATGGTGCCAAACGAAGCTTCGCTTTCCTGTCCACAGCAGGTTTGAACATCTCCACCTTCATCACAGACAGGCACAAAGGGATTGGCAAGTGGATGAGAGAGGAACAAAAAAACACCCTACACCTTTACGATCTGTGGCATGTGTGCAAGAGCCTGGTGAAGGACCTCTGGAAAGCAAGCAGTGAGAGAGGCTGTGAAACTATCAAGGACTGGACCAAAACCATAAAAAAACACTTGTATTGGTGTGTAGGCCTACTATCTACCTCCCCAGGGTTTGGCGAACCCATCCTTGTGAAGTGGAAGTCCATTGTGAGGCACATTGCTGGAAAGCATGATGGCCACCCTGACAAGGAATTCCCCACCTGTGCACATGGACCCTTAGAACAGGAGAGGAAGTGGATTTTCAGTATTAAGTGGTAACATGTTCGCAATTTTTTTAGGTGTGTGTGTGTGTGTGTGTGTGTGTGTGTGTGTGTGTGTGTGTGTGTGTGTGTGTGTGTGTGTGTGTGTGTGTGTGTGTGTGTGTGTGTGTGTGTGTCCAAAAGTATTTGTTCACCTGCCTTGTCTCACGTGTGAACATTACTGCCATTCCATTCCTAACCCATAGGGTTCAATATTATGCCGGTGCACATTTGACCATTTTTGACCATATCTAGAAAAGATTGATCGCAATCATACTGAGCCCTATGGGTTAGGAATGAGATGGCACTAAAGCACTCATGGCACTCATATGAGTCAAGGCATGTGACTAAATACTTTTATGTATATATGTATGTATGTGGTTTGTGTTATGTATGTGTTACACAGGAAGTCTGGCCCATGACAAGCTATCTGCTGAGGAAAGACAGGCTTGAAGACATCAAAAGACTGTCCTCAGAGGGTCACACCAGCTGTCTTGAGGGCTTCCACTCCACTCTGAACCACTGGCACCCAAAGATGACCCACTTCTCATGGATGGGGAGCTATTGCAGGTGACTTTTAGCTTGCCTTGATCTCTTGACAGAAGATGTGAAGCTTTCATGGTGAGGTGTTGTCACTGGGCAAGCTTCTACAGTGCATTCTTTTTCTTTGACCTTAGACATATCTTGGCCGTACTGCATTTCAACGAAAACCTGAGGCGACAACCCCAGCGCAGCAAAGATGGCAGGATGTACTATGCAGTCACCTATCCAAAATACAAGCTTGGCGAAGAAATGGTGAAACGTGTAGCATCACCACCAACATACTGTGAGTATAATCATATATACCGTAAATCCTCTAATTGTGGCCTGTATTCCATTACTGGCTGGGATTCTAATATTGGCCGGTCTCGCTGTCGGCGGAGGTAAATTGGGGCCGGTCTCTTGAACAGGCCGGGTCTAAAAATAGAATCAATGTTTTTTTTTTTCCCTTTGCCGGATATCTCACATTGTTCTCAAAATCCACAACTGTAACCATTAAGCTGGTTAGCATTAGACATAGTTCCTCACTCCGAAAAGGACTAATTTGCTACTATACAACAAACGGTGCACACGCCAAAGACTAGTTATTACATGTGAGCAGCAGTGTGTTAATATCAGCTGTGTGAGAGCGACCGCTTCGGCCAGCTTCTCTAGCTTTCATGCAGACGCTTGGGTCACCTAGCAACATCACGAGCCCAGAATACAGCCAGAGGCAGAGGGACATACAGAAAGAGACTTTGCCTTGGTTGCAAAGTTGAGAGCCCTCGTCGTAAATGCATTTGGCGGTCAAACTTTTACTATGCGTTGCCAGTGGAGGAAAAATAGGAGGCACGCTACAGTATTAGACAATAATATGGTTACCTCGCTTAACCTTATTTCAGTAACGTGCTTCACATCAGGCTACGGACCGGAAATAACAGAAATTGCATGTGTATTTCCCCGACATTTGGCTGCAGCAAGAAACAGTTTGAGTAAAATAGGGAATGAAACAGCCGCAGATATTGGAAATACGACCGTCAATGCCAATGACAGTTGCCGCATAGTGTCCATAAAGGCGAGAACGGGAGGAAAGACAAACAGAGGAGGGAGGGACACACGCCTCGTGAGTAAGAAATACCGTAACTGTTATGGTAACTGTAGCCTACTTTTTCAATACATGAGCCAAGTATTTTATTGGTTCAAAATACGGTAGACACATGGTTTTATTCATTCTACTGGTAGTCTGTTTTGATCAAATAGGAATACAGGCCTGTCTCTAATTCTGGCCTCCTTCCAATTATGGCCTGGTCCAAGATGCACTTGAGTAAATACAGGCCCCGGCCAATATTAAAGGATTTACGGTAATTGGTGTATTGACTTGCCAGGGAATTGCCCCCTTTTTTCCACCTGGCCTTACATTTTACCCCTTCCCCTATACATCGATTGAAATCTGTTACCCTTCCTTCAATGCCAAACAAATAAGGTCAATGGCCTGGATCAGATGGTTCCCATGGTTACTTGTGCTCCTAGCCATGTAGCAAATACCTAGTCAATTGCAATAACTGACATTGTTCATTTTCATATTGTAGGATTACTATTGTAGCAGTACTTTATCTGTCGATTAATTTGAGCGTCTTTTTGCATATCTATTCAGCTGAAAACCACTCTAGAAATGAAATTTAGTCAGTTGCTTAGGCTACTATTTATGGAAATGGACAATACTGTATGTCACACCATTGTATGCTCATAGTAACAAGTCAATGTTTTCGCACTACGCCCTCTAGTGGCTGTATGCAGACACAACAGTTCTGCTGTGAAATCTCTGAAAGCTAGTTCTGAAAACAATTTATTTGTTTGTTTGGTCTAAATGCATGTCCTGTACTGTCTGCAGGCTATGTCAGTGATGTCAAGCCATGTGGGTTCTTCATGCTTCACTCTCACCAGCTTCTTTAGCGTGATTACGGTAACCATTGTTTGTATTGCTTCAATCAACATCTTAAATTGTGTTGACATTCCCTAGTAGAAAAGCAACAGTGGACTTATATAGCAGAGTTGAAATGAAGTGTGACACGAAGTATGAAGTTCACGCACATAGCCTGGTATCAACAACAACAACAACAAAAAACCGTCTCTCATCAAAAAGAGAACCTTGTGTAGGTGAAACCGAGATTACGTTTTTTTAACGGTATACCGCCCAGCTCTAATACATACAATATGTACACAGTGCATGTACCGTGGACACACACAGTTTGCATTTAGGGCTGGGCGATATGGAAAAAATACAATATCACAATATTGATTACTTTATATCACGATATAGCAAAAATTATATACGTTTTCAATTATTCTCTTTATTTGCTCTTTATTTTTTCATGTCGCAAAACAACCTTTCTTTAAAATGGATTTTTTTTTTTTACAGTTACATTGACTTAGTGTGTATTGTGACAACATGAAATGTAATTAAATGATATTCAATGGTATAAAATTGATAAAATTACTATCACAATATAAACGATATAGGAGGTCACGATATACACTTTTATATCACGATAACGATATATATCGTCATATTGCCCAGCCCTATTTGCATTAACACATGCCTCCTTATCTTCACATCCACCCTCTCACACACACGCACACATGCACGCACACACACTTAACCCCTTAGCGCAGCACTAAGGCTCTTCAGCGTGGATGGCATGGCAGCAGCAGGTGGTGGTGGTAGCCTCTGCCTTCAGTCTTGGGCTGTCCATCAAGAGGCAAGGCAAGGCAAATTTATTTATATAGCGCATTTCATACACAGGTGCAACTCAATGTGCTTCACAAAGTTAACAAATGTAAATGAAAGGAAACAGGGAAGAAAGAAGGAAATGAATTAGAGTCAAAAAAACATTTAAAACATTAAGATAAAACACAAGGTAAAAAAAATAAATAAATAAATAAAACAAATAAACATAAAAGTAAAAATAATAATAATACAAAAAGAATGATATGTAATTTAAGCTAGGGGAAAGCATCTGAGAACAGCTTTGTCTTGAGTCTAGATTTAAAGCTATCAATAGTGGGTGCATTTTTTACGTCATCTGGAAGCTGGTTCCAAAGCTTTGAAGCATAGAAGCTAAAGGCTGCCTCTCCACACTTTGTTCTGACTTTTGGAATCACCAGCAGATTCTTCTCCGTTGACCTTAGTGACCTGGTTGGTGCATACAGCTGAAACATATCCAGTAGATATGTGGGGCCCATTCCATTTAATGATTTAAACTAGTGGTGGGCCGTTATCGGCGTTAACGTGCTGCGATAATGTGAGACTCTTGTCGCGCGATAAAGAAAATATCGCACGTTAATCTATTCTCAAAATATGGGTTTTGGTATGCACATCACTAGCGTTCCATTGACAGACGCTTTCAGACTGCGCTCCAGTGGCTTTCTCCTCTCCACCTGTTGCTTCAGCAGACCTACTAAATATGAACAGTGTTTGCATGCTGAAAACATTAATCCCTCTGCCGTGGTAGGTGTTGTTTGAGTGCTTTTTCATAAGTGGTAGACTAAAGAGATGTTATTGTTTGAGGTGAAGCATAGAGACATTATTGTGTGTGAGTAGCCTACCAGCCCGACATAGCCTACATTTCCTCTCGCATTGCATGGAACACACCAACTTCCAGAAATCTTGCCTGTGCCATAATTGCAAAATATTCCGTGCGATATGCATTTTGAAGATTGTCAAACTGAAACTGCCAATATCTACTCTCGCTGAATGTTTGTGTTGCATTCGCGCATTTGCGACTCAGTGAGATATTCTCATGTCAGACGGTAATAAACCTCGCGGTTGTCGCGCTTGATTTTTTTTTTTGCAAACTGAATTAATTTCGAGTTGTAACTCCTCTGGCATTCTAACTCTGAGAACAACTGTCAGGTTTAGGCCAAATTGCCGTGGGCCAGTGCTGTTGGTTCTACATATCCAGTAGCCTGCCTCTGCTGAGAGCTGCTGAGTTTACTGTGCGCAGAGCTCCTCCCTCTCTTAAAGGAGCCGCTGCTCTTTTTAACAGTCAGTGGCAGATTCTCTCTCTCTCTCTCTCTCTCTCTCTCTCTCTCTCTCTCTCTCTCTCTCTCTCTCTCTCTCTCTCTCTGCACATTAGAAAGGCTGAATTGTTGAGGTCATTTTGTTTAAATAGCCTAAATGTGTGATAGATTTATCTGTATTTGCCTCTACACTTAAAGCGCTGTTCATTTTGAAATTTCAGTATCTTATACCTGTAAATGCTTCCTATTGGACACACTTATGACATATTGCAGTGCGTTTTTTTTTCATCACCAAGTATCAACATGACCATTTTTTGAAGATGAGATGCATTTTGGAAAAAAAGATGAGCTCTGTTCTAATGCGCCATCTGTCTTAAGAAACTCCAAGGGTTTTTTCGGCATTATTTCGCTAGCGCGCCATTTCTGAATGAGCCATTTTGATATAGATTAATCTAGATTAATCTAGATTAATTTTAAAATTACAGTGAGATTAATCTAGATTAAAAAAATTAATCTATGCCCACCCCTAATTTAAACACAAGTAGCATTGCCTTAAAATCAATTCTGTAGCTTACTGGGAGAGGTCCCGGATGTGGTGGTAGTCGTCCAGGATCTTTGTCCATCTGGGTTTTGCAACCCCGTCCTTCTTGGTAGTGGACTTGTGCAGCCTGCACAGCCGTACACACATGGCTTCCACCACACGGCTGGTACTGGGCCACTGAGCAGCTCCCCCAGGATGGCCGATCAGGCAGCGCTTCATAATCTCCTTAAAGCGGCCAAGTGGCAGACGATCCTGGTGACGTGGCTGGTAGTCGATCCGCGCCTTGTCACTGTCAAGGAGAGCGGCCCACAGCTGGATGACCTCAGTCACCTCTGGATCGGTGAGGTAAGCAGCCTCTCGAAGACCCACTAGGTAAGCAGCACATTGTCCCACCCTGGAGTGCCATCGGGTCCAACGACAGGTCCCTAAAAAGGTATTCATTAAGTACACTTGTGTAAATATATACTATAAATTTCAAAGAGTAGTTATAAAACTGTGGAGAGTCCAATTGCAGTGTTGTTTGTGTGTGTGCCAAAATGGTTGGTAAGCGAAAAAGTTAGTGTCAAGCACTGGTGTGTGTTTGAGTGTGGTGACTTACCTGAGCAACAGCAGCGGCAGCAGCAGCAGCGGAACGCTGTCCTTCACCCAGCGTGGATGGCATGGCAGCAGGTGGTGGTGGTGTGTGTGTGGGGGGGGCTTGTGGCCTTCTGGTTGAGGGCCTCCTTCCAATGTCACGGCAGGGGTCCTGAGGCACAAGAGTAGTTATAAAACTGGAGAGTCAAATTACTAATTGTGTGTGTGTGTGTGTGTGTGTCAGGGCTTGACACTAACACCAGCCAGCTAGCCAAATGCGGGTGAATTTCAGCGTTGGCTAGAAGATACCGAAGGTTCACTAGCCATTCTGGCGGGTCCGTTACTATTCTGAATGATGAGGCACTGCATTTTGTAGTTTTTTTTTCCTCGGACCGTCTTTGCTACAAAAGCAATACAATGCGATTTCGCGAGCCTACAATACCCATGAAGCACCTATGTCACACGCACGCAGTGTTGCCAATTAACGACTTTGTCGCTAGATTTAGCGACTTCTGGCCATCTCTGGCTACAAAAAGAAACATCTAGCTACTTAGCGACTTTTCAGGCTCAATCTGTCCGAATCTAGCGACTATTTCGCTTGTCTTGTGAGAGGCAAATCAGTCTCCCTCCCCACGACATCACACAATGCATTTTCAGTGGCGGGTAGAGACAGACGTGACACATGATGCACTACGGTGTGGCAGCTTTTGTGATACGCACAGAAATTCTCATGCACATGTACATCTGCTTGTATGATCTACGGCAAGCGATATGGGACAAAGATATGGCAGGAACCGAATGTCAACATAAACCGAGATTACACAATCTTCGATATGGTCACCAAATGTTTTGGGACTGTCATTTATGTTATGCCTACACTTTGGAATTAGATCAGTCTTGTCCCAGATAGCAAGCTTACATTGAATCGATGTAGAATCAGCATTCCATTGTCGACGCTAAACCATTTCGATGTTGATTTAGCATCAGTTTGCACCCTCGACTAACACTGAAACTATGTTGATTTTGTAACTATGGATCCACGTAACTTCAACTGTATTTTGATACGTGCCTATATTGAAACAACATTGAAATTTCAACGTAACTAAAAATCAATGAGCTTTCAATGTTATTTCTATAGAAAGCCTACCAGAATTATCTGGCTCATATATCCTGCTTTATCTACAGCCAGGATCCACATTTTAATAATATAAAATAATAAATATGAAACACAAGATGTTTATTAAGAAAGATGTTTATTATTTAATTATTTTAATTACTGTCACCGCGACCGGCACCTCCAGCTCTGTCCGGCGCATAGCGCAGCCATTTCTGCACAGCTTGTGTAAAAACAAGATCATCCATCTCACCAGGCTGTTGAGCGAGGGCATCTGAAACACACAAAATATAGTTTTAATTAAAATGAATCCTAACACACATCGGTCCATAAAACTTTTCAAAATATATAGAAAATCCCATATCGTGCAATTTCTGAAAGTTTTGCTTTGATCACATGTTGATTTTCGTTGCATGCATGGTGCGCAGTGCTTGCGGGCCAGGGAATCACTGTGCTAGAGGGCTTTGCGGTTTGAATGGGAGGAAGACGCGCTGACTCTGTGAAAGATGGATGGCCACTTCGAGAGAGACAGCCAGGAGACATCCTGGCGAATCCAAACGAAGAAGGCCTGCAGACGGAAGCGACGGTGCAGGAGCAGAAGCCAGCGCCAACTGATTTCTTTCCGAAGGCGAGATAGCAAACTCTTCACCTTCTCCAGTCGCAACACCAAGGGTGGAGCGACAAGCCCGTCCGCCTCCCCTCCAGGTGCAGGGGTGGTGCGCACGGCGCTTCAGTTGCTGTCGGTGCCGCCCCTGATGCTGTTGCCGCTGCTACTGCTGCAGTCCTTGCTTCCACTGGTAGCTGGGTAGGGTCACCGCCGACGGAGGTGCTGCTGCCGCAGGTGCCATCTCGCCTTCGGAAAGAAATCAGTTGGCGCTGGCTTCTACTCTTTCACCGAGTAAGCGCGTCTTCCTCCCGACTCCTTCCCAGTTGAAAGGAAAGAAATCAGTTGGCGCTGACTTCACACATGCAGCGTTTCATTCAAAATCAGTCTGCCTTGCTCGCTGATCATGTGTAAAGGCAAAAGGATCTAGGCTACAGTGCAGTGCAGTGCAGCAGGTTTAAGTTTATTACGTTTTAAGTGTGTGTTCCAGCAACTGACCCCAGTACACGTACTGCTAGCTGCAGATCACAGAATGGCTGCAGTATAAAGCTCGCTAGCCGGCTAGCCTGTTTCATTCAGCTTGTGTTGCCGATCGTAGGTGATCGGAGGAAATCGGCCGTGACACCAGGCGCTCTCAATAGGAAAACTGTGGCCGTTTATGGATCGCGGAACACTTAAGCCGGGCATACACTGTGCGATATTTTCACTCGTGGGTCTTAAGCATCTGCTCACACGGCACGATGGAATTTCAATGTTTAAAAGTTCACAGCTCACGACTCACGTCCTCACACTACACGAGCCGACAGTCGGATGCGAGCGAAATGCTTCCACCGTACGACGCGACAGGCATGTTTCCCTGGTCTGCAGAGGAGGGAACATGCGCACCTGAGGTGGAGATGAGTTTGCGCTCAACAGCGAATCGCATGGCCCTATTAATTTGTGCATGTGAAGTGTCAAATCAGGTCGTAGCACTGCTTTAACTGTGCGATTTACGCACGAGCCACGACCAGAATTACAAACCATTTTGATTTTCTTGTGACCCTGCGATTGCACGATCGTGAGGCGAAATCGCTTGTCGTTACCCCATGTACACTGCACGATGCGAGACTCACGATTGACCTGTGATTGAGCAAGAAATCGGCCCGACTCTCAAAAAGTCGTGCGAGTGCCAAATCGGGGCAAAATCGGGGCAAAAGTCGCACAGTGTAAGCCCAGCTTTACTGTGTAAAAGTATGAAAGTCTGCTTACCTGTAAGCTTAATTGTTCCTGGATCCGAGCATGCGCCACTCTTTGTCTCGTCCCGTTCAGCAACGACCGATAACTTCAATCTTTCCCGGTAAATTATATATCGATGGCCTTTCGATCATACGTGATTACCCGATCAACACAAAATCAATGACTTTTCAACATGACTGTTATCACCCGGTAAACCAAATATCAATGATACATCAATCATAATAAGGACGACCATGAATCAATGTTGTTTCAATATCATTGCTGTCAACTTTATTTTAGGTCGGGTTACATCAGTTTTACAATGGTGATTCAACATCTATTTTGCATCAATATTTCAATGTCGACCATTCTGATGATTCAGATGGAAAATCAATATCTATTCAATGTCAGCTTGCTATCTGGGGTTGTTACACAGGTATATTTGATTTACCTAAACTGTACCCTGCACTTAACTTTACATGGTCTAGGCCTAACCTACAAGCAGATACAGGGGGCATGAGAATCCGGTGCGTATCACAAAAGCTACCACAATGGCTCCTTGGGATATGCATACCGGTATGACCAATTTAAATGAACACTAGCAGGCTGGCCGCACCGATCGCAGTGAATCCCGGGCACTGGCGACAAAAAAACTCATCTAGTTTTCAGTTTTCAGTGACAAATTCATCGTTTTCCCACATAATTCTGACTCTGCGCCGCCGTCAGAAGCGTTTTCCACGGTTAAGTAGGGCTGCAGATTAGCTCTGATCTCCAAAAAGTAGCTAGCACCGCCCATTTGTACTGTGGACGAAGGCATGTGGGCACGTTTTCTGTAGATCAGCGCGCCGTGCGTGACATTGTGACGTCATCTAGCGACTTCTAGCGACTTTTCAGCAAGCCCTTAGCGACTTTGGCTGACTTTCTTTTGGCAACACTGCACGCACGCCAAGAATCTGGTACAGCTAGTCTTGCGAAGAGGAGTGGCCATTGACAGTAAATAGAATGGACGCCAAATCAACGCTATTTGCCATTCAACGCTTTGAAGCCAGATTTGGGAACATTCCAACTTACATTCCACCTTAGCAACGCCAAACGCAGGTGCTGATTGGACAACAACAAGACTTCTAACGGTCAATCAAACCATGTTCTGATGCTCATTGGTCAATTTAACTTTTAATATCTCTCTAAAATAAAACATCACCACAAAAAATCACCACCCTGGTAAGTTGGAGAGCAAGGGGACCTACTAGTTGAGCGAAAAATGATCCCCCTGGAGTGGCATTTAAGGGAGATACAGGGTTTTATGTCTCTCATAGGAATGAATGGGATTTGGCCATTTTTTTGGTCTTTTTGGGTCCAACCTTGGCTCCAACTTGGCTTCAACAATGAAATAGAATTTTGGCCTCCATTCTATTTACTCTCAATGGGTCAGACACATCTGGCAACACAATGTTTCTCAAATCTGGTACAGCTAGTCTTGCGAAGAGGAGTGGCAGCGAGCTTCTGGCACACCTGCAGTGTTGCCAGATTTTCTATGTCAAATAAGCGACTGACGGGCGTCGTGAAAACAAGCCCAAAAGAAGCGACTGACGTCCTGAAAACAAGCCCAAAAGAAGCGACTGACGGGCGTCCTGAAAACAAGCCCAAAAGAAGCGACTGACGGGCGTCGTGAAAACAAGCCCAAAAGAAGCGACTGACGGGCGTCGTGAAAACAAACCCAAAAGAAGCGACTGAAGTCCTAAAAACAAGCCCAAAAGAAGCGACTGACGCCCTAAAAACAAGCCCAAAAGAAGCGACTGACGCCCTAAAAACAAGCCCAAAAGAAGCGACTGACGTCCTGAAAACAAGCCCAAAAGAAGCGACTGACGGGCGTCGTGAAAACAAGCCCAAAAGAAGCGACTGACGGGCGTCGTGAAAACAAGCCCAAAAGAAGCGACTGACGGGCGTCGTGAAAACAAGCCCAAAAGAAGCGACTGACGTCCTGAAAACAAGCCCAAAAGAAGCGACTGACGTCCTGAAAACAAGCCCAAAAGAAGCGACTGACGTCCTGAAAACAAGCCCAAAAGAAGCGACTGACGGGCGTCGTGAAAACAAGCCCAAAAGAAGCGACTGACGGGCGTCGTGAAAACAAGCCCAAAAGAAGCGACTGACGGGCGTCCTGAAAACAAGCCCAAAAGAAGCGACTGACGGGCGTCGTGAAAACAAGCCCAAAAGAAGCGACTGACGTCCTGAAAACAAGCCCAAAAGAAGCGACTGACGGGCGTCCTGAAAACAAGCCCAAAAGAAGCGACTGACGTCCTGAAAACAAGCCCAAAAGAAGCGACTGACGGGCGTCGTGAAAACAAGCCCAAAAGAAGCGACTGAAGGGGTGGGTTGTCAGTCGCGTGCCTGGTCAGGGAAGACCTTGCTCTTTGCAGGGGTCTGCGTGGCAGCGAAAATCCCCACAAGTGACCACAGAAAGTGGGAGTTAACAATTTTGTAGTAGGGTCACCTGTAAGCATGAGTGAGAAAAAAACGAGTTGCCATTGAGAAACACATCCAAACACATTCAAATCACCGGCAGAGCAGGAGAAAACAGCAAGCCCAACCCTGAAAAGAACAAGCCCAAAAAAAACGCAACCCGCGACTTTACAAAATTAAAAGCGACTGCTCAAAAAAAGAAGCCCAAGGTCGCTTATAATAAGCGGACTTGGCAACACTGCACATCTGCATGCGTTTGGAAATGTCACTGAAAACCTTAACGTGAAAATAAAGTAGGGAAGTTCATCTCAACTGACTTGTTTTACGATCTGTCATTAGTACAATACTTAGTAGTGGTGGCAGTGGCGTAACTATAGGCGGTGCAGCCGGTACAGTAGCACCGGGGCCCGCGACCACTGAGGGGCCCGTGAACGGCTCCCTTGTATTCTCGTTGATAACGGATATTCAAGTACCCAGTGCGATTTCATTATTTGTCCAGACACTATTTATAGACCGAGGCAGACTCCCACAAGACGGTGGGAATTTAGAGCATTAAATCAATTGCAAATTGGCACTTTTAGTTACTATATTCCTATAGGTCATTACATGGGCAGTCAAATTATTCAGACAAATGTTTCAAATAGCAATAAAGGTAACACATGAACGCTATATTTGTGCATTTTATTTTTTACATTGCGGCCAGGAATTGTGGGATATATATTTTCATACACTATCATTGGCTGTATGTAAACAGGGAGCGCGAGTCGCCAGTGGTAACGTTCTGTTTGGAATTACCACACGATTGATTCCCTTACCAATTCAAATTAAATGCATGCTGGTCAGTCAAAACGTGGCCTTTTGTTCTCATCTTATCTATGTTGTAGTACAGTAGTATGCGTTGTTGGCTTTCTTGAAGGCGGAATATAAAATGAGTTTAGTCACTTCATTCGCCAAGAATAGAGATGCTACTGGCTAGCAAGAACGTCCTATGGATATTAGACCTCCTTGGATATTATCTAAGAAGATTTCAAAGACGCTACGAAGAAGGTAAGGTCAGGTTTCCCTATAATAATGTCCGCCGCGGCATTATATTGATTTCATATCACTCATCTCCTTCAGGTATTTTCCAGTTGTTGTCACATTTAGTCCAGTAGTCTGGGTTCGGCAGGGTCTGGTTAAACGAAAGAGACGAGGCACATTTTTAACGGTGTCCATTCTAGTTTGTAATCTGTGACAGCGGTATTGCTGTAGTTATTCCCAGCGTTATAACTTAGTTTTGTGTTCTCCAATTGACAACTAGTTGTGCTGACTTGCTAACAGCATCTCAACTCCATGATGATTTTATCATCTAGCGTTTCTCCTGTTAGCATAATATAAGTTAAGTTCTTCTGTTAGCTTGGCTATGTTACGACGTGGACTCTCGAGTCGTCAGCTAGGGGAGGGGAGAAGGATATCTAAAGAAGTGGACTATTCTGTGTGCGTGTGTAGGCTAGAGTTCTAATTCTGTGTAGGCTATGTTTTACTGGTGGGCTGTCACCAATGTGTTGTCATGGTTGTCTTGGATGTTGTGTTTCCATTCAAAGTGCACCGTTTTCCCATGCATCTTTTCCCATGTTTATGGTAGCCGGGACCGTCTTCCATAACCAGCATTGCATATTGTGCCGTTATTTGATGATGCCAAAGGACGCAAAACTACTTTGCAGTGGCACCTTGTGTATGTGGGGTAGTGGAAGATTGAAATCATTATGAAGGCATATCCTGTTGATTGTGCTAACTATCTTTTAAGTCGTTAGTGTTATTTTTTTATCTATGAAGTTTAAACTGGGGTGCTTAAGATCAGCAGGGTTGTCTCCCTCGTCTGTGTAGCCTGCTGTCAGCTGGGCAGGCACCGTGCGCTCGCAAGCACACACGCACACACCACACTGCTACTGTCTCCAGCCCACTGTCCCTGTCTCAACCAGTCTCTAGACACATATTCCGAAAGCCTTTCTTTGCGTTTGTCCTGTTTTTTTGGGGGGACAGATAACTTAAATAGGCCTACTCTATGATGTAAATGTGCACATCCTTGCAGCATTCACGATGCTATTGCAATTGCAAAGAATATAGCCCACCCTTTCACCTGTAATGTATTAGGCTAGATAAAATATCCTAAAATTTGCACAACCTCCGAGGGCCCGTGCTGGATGCTCGCACCGGGGCCCGTGACCGAGTTGTTACGCCACTGAGTGGTGGACATTAAAATGACCAAGGCGAGAGGAAAACACGTCAGTCGGTCTTGTGAAAGTACCGAGACTAATTAGTGAAGTGATAAGACAAGGACACATGCGGCATTGATAATGTTAGGTTTAAATTATTTTCTGATTTGCCTGTGTACCTTTATATCCCTCCATGTTTCTCAGGCCTGTAGCCACGGGGGATTCGAGTGGTTCGTTTGCCTTAGTCCAGCCTTGACAAAAGCTGGTCCAAAATGCAGCCTCACTCCAAACACAATGATCACCCACTCGCACGCAGAGAACCCCTTCTCTGAGCCCCTCTCATGTCTTGTCTGAGCTAGAAGAACTAAGGCAGCTTTGCACTGGCTAAACTAAACTGTAGGCGAATCACCTGGCTGTTGTCAGCAACTGCAACTCTGAACACAACAATGTAATGTTGACAATATATTCTATTTTTAAATGGATGCCTTTACTAGCGATGTCAAAACGTGGAACATTTCGGCTCAGCTGCATTGAGCAGGATTCTCATTCGTTGATACTATCGGTTTCTGAAACCGTCTTCCATAGGAAAACAGGCAGGCAAGAGGAGGTATATAACCCAAACTATTTAAATTGCACGACTTAAGACAAACAAAAATCTGAATACTAGGCTTTCCAAAAGTTATGTGTTGGTTTGAGGCAGTAAGAACGCCTACACAGTTAAGTCAAAACAGTAGCCTGCCATATCCACAGAAGTACCCAAAACAACTACCTGCCGTTAGCTAGCATGAAATAGCTAACTTGGTTTACCCAGAAAGGCAGTTTGACACTGGATTCAGAAAGCAACCGAACATTAATTTATGTATCTTATGCAAAATACACATACAATACAGTATAATCCAACTGCAACTTTTAACTTGAAATGCTAAATGATCGCTAATGTTGACTGCTATCTACTACGTTATTTAGATTAAGGACAGCTAGTCAGCTATTCACTGGCTCATATGGGGACGCCACAGCCTTGCAAAAGATAAGGCGACTAATGCGCAGTCACATTTTCATAAAAATAACGTCTTGTGAATGGAAGTGCATTGTATTTAGGCAACATTATGTCTGTGTGCCGTTTCTTAAGGTTTGCAAGATTTCCACCCTATTTTTCTTTGAAATGGCAAATGCATGACACTGTCTTCCACTTTCAACAAGTGTGCTTTCAAAACAAACCTCGTCAAATGAAAGCCAATGTTAGGAGAGCCATTCTTGCCAATCAGAGGCGAATAAAGGCCAGGCAGTCCTTACTCAATAAAGGTGACTGGCACATATCGCCCTGTGTTTCGCAATATTGTGCACAGCGACGCTACCAACACAAAGGATATGAAAGAAAATGTAAATTTCACACTTTTCACAATTTCACATATGAATTAAAATGAATTATCAACCAATGGGGCATAGCTCAATACTTTGCTGAGATGTAAACCTTTAAGAATATCTTAGTTTGGGGGTTTTAAACCAAGGTATGACAAAGCACTTAAACTGTGAAGTGTGCCAACTAGCCCCGGTCTCCCCTACTAGCCCAGGGACTGTCTGTTTTTAGTATGTGGGCCAGTACAGGCCCGAGGACCCAGCCAGAGCTCAGCCAGCATTCAGCAATCGAATACATGTATCTGGGACAGCACTGGGTCAACAGAAAATGTAGTCATTTTACAGTGTCTGGGACAGACTGGCCCAACACAGATAACTGGGCTGACAATGAAAATAACTGTATTTGGGATACATTGGAGTAGGGAGCCCAAATGAAGTCAACTTTCGGGACAAAAAGATACCACAATGCTGGCTACGGGCCTGTTTCTTGTGCTGTTGTTCCCGACTGTAAAACCGGGCTTAGACAACGTGCAGTAGCCTTCCAGACAGCACAAAAGCATGTCCCATGTCCCTTCGCAGGTGTCTCGCCTTGCGCCCGTTTCTATTTTAAACAACTCAATATTAAACGGAATGAAAGGAATGTCCTTTCTAGTGGATACTTTTATAAGAAAATATTCCAGAAGAGGTGTTATTCCACATCCATGACCGAGGACAGGCGAACTTGGCAATGACTATGCGCTATCTACTTTGCTCATCAATTTGGACGGCGACCTCCACAGATAAGCCTATATGATATGAAGAAAGTGCCCTTCAGATCAAAGACGAAAATATTTTTCTCTCGTGTAGCTTACATTTGTACCCTTCCACAACACTGTGCTTGGTGTTTCTGCATGGTCAATATAGGCTATGCCATTCCTCAGATCAGTAAATCTGTTCTTTCCATAGCATGCATGCATGGACCAGTTAAGGGCCTAACAATTCTAATTATTAGGCCCTATAGCATATTATATTATACTGTATTATATTATGTTATGTTATGTTATGTTATATTATATTCGCCTACATTACATTATTACAGCCTATTATATCATTCATTAAAGCTGCTATGATGGTTAAGAAAATTATGGCTAGTGAAAAGGCCCAATGGCAAGTGAGTCAGGAAAACCACTAGCCAAAATGGTTGGTAAGCGAAAAAGTTAGTGTCAAGCACTGGTGTGTGTTTGTGTGTGGTGACTTACCTGAGCAACAGCAGTGGCAGCAGCAGCAGCGGAACGCTGTCCTTCACCCAGCGTGGATGGCATGGCAGCAGGTGGTGGTGGTGTGTGTGTGTGGGGGGCTTGTGGCCTTCTGGTTGAGGGCCTCCTTCCAATGTCACGGCAGGGGTCCTGAGGCACAAGAGTAGTTATTAAACTGTAGAGAGTCAAATTACTAACAGTGGTGTGTGTGTGTGTGTGTGGGGGGGTGGGGGTCTTACCGCAGCAGCAGCAGCAGCAGAACGCTGTCCTTCACCCAGCGTGGATGGCATGGCAGCAGCACCAGCAGCAGGTGGTGGGGGGCTTGTGGCTGAGGGCCTCCTTCCACAACATTAACTCGAGCCAAACGTGAAGTCTTTACGAGAAAAACAGAAAACAAATCAACTTTAAGCGTGGTGCCTTTACGAATAACCTCGTTTCTCGTGTTTGGGCGACGAAAGGGGGGACTGACAATTGGGGTAGTTTGGTTCTGGGGGGAAGAATACTGGGGACGGACGTCAACGCGCCTGAAGGCTAACTGGACGCGAAGGTAATCAAACATTTCAAAGAAGTGAGTTTTTAAGTTTAGAGTTAAGGTTAGGGATAATGTAGAAGGAAGGGAGACATGGCATGAAGCTGACACAACGACAGCGCTCGGGTGGTCTCTCTCTCTCACCCACTCTCGACGACAGCGTGCGTTGCCCAACTACGAAAAATGAGGCTATATCGTAGCGGCACCACGAAGCATGTAGTTGATTTTTCCCCGAGAATGGACTCCCTTCCAATGTTGCAGCAGGGGTCCTGTTCAGTCAGCACCAGAACCGTGATGTCCTCAGGTTCCTCGAAGCCTTCGTCTACCACTTTCTCGTCGTTCTCGCCTCCTCCACCATCCGGTCCTCCACCTCTGGGTCCTGGTGTGCAGAAGTCAGGCATGTGCCCGTCTGACTGTTAAATACTCAATCCCGAGCAATTCACCTGTAAGACATGAAACAAAATAAGAGAAAGAAAATAATTCACAGCTCATATTTAAGTATGCATTAAAAGTGATATGAATTGGTACACTGTGTGTATCACAGACTCTGTGTTTGTGTGTGTGTGTGTGTGTGTGGACATGTGAATACTTGATAGCATATTTTATAGTTTTTTTTTTTTTTTTCTTACCACATTAGTTATACTGTTAATATATCTTTAATTTTGTGGGCATCTGTGGGTTGCTTCTTAACATCTCACTGTATTTATATAGTGAAATTAAAGCACTCTACTGTACTCACTGAAACCAACTGCCGGTAGTATGTTTGTACAATGAAAGTCCTTTCTAACCTGTATACACTCCAGGGGTGTGGTAGTGCTCATCCCAGCGTTTCCCCAGAACTCTCTGGCTGAGCTGGTCCAATGCCTCCTTCATCTTGCTGCCATAACAGCGGACAGGAGGGGGTGCTCCCTTCATGGTGTCCGCCATCCGGTTTAGCGCTGATCTAAAACCCGGAGGATCCGGTTGGAGAGCCGGATCAAGACCTCATCCGAACAGACCGGATGGCTGTCGTGCATTGATCCGCCAAAGGCGGGTCAGACGGCATTTCATTAATATGTCAACAAAATGGCAGTTACAGCGCGACAAATTGTGAAACCGGAATATATCCTCTTTAGTTGACTACAACAGCCATTCTCTAATCTCCCCAGTATGCTGTTCAGTGACGAACACTCACTGAGTAAAACTGAACCAACTCCCGCCTCGTCATTCATCGAGCCTGTTCGATCCGTCCAGCCTGTTGTGGCCAATTGAGTCGCGGATCCCCGCTCCCTATGTGTGTGCTTCTGACTCTGTTGAGGTCTACATTTCTAAATGTTAACAGTGCTCTGCCAACGCTTTAACATCTCAGTCTGTAGGCTACTCTTAGGGAAATTATAGTCTACAGACGTGACTCTACTATCACTCACTGCGTTACAGCGTACAGTCTTTAAAGCCACTGCTGTCACTCCCCTCGTCCGAGTCACTCAGCAGCGGCGCCCTCGGCGACACGGTGAGACGAATCCTGAATGAGTTGTTGGTAGCAGCGAATCCCCTACAGATCGGATCAACGCTTAAGTTTCGTTTTTGCCACGAGTGTGCGAGTCGCAAGGCAACTCGGCAGCGGAAGCGAGTGGTCATCTGCTGCTCGCCTCCTGACTGTCCCTGCTCAACTAGACTTCTGCTCCCAAATATTTGACTTTTAGTCTTCTTAAATACAAACACACACATTATTTATTGCAAAATAAGGAACATGCCGTTTCACTGCTGCCAAAGGCTGTTCGAGTTGTGGGTGCATGTTTAGTGAGGAGAGACCCAGGTGGGTCGGATCTCAGCATGAGTTTAGGGACTGTGACATTCATAAAGTGAGTTTTGTTGATCAAACTGTCTTACTCTTTGATTTATCAACGTGAATTGATAAATGGAACAACAAAGGCGAGGCGCATAGCTACTTAACGGCAGAAACGTTTTAAAAAATACATTATTATTATTTATTTTTATTTATTTTAAATAAGTGATCCGTGTGATCCGTCTAATCCGGATACCCTCCTTGGAATGATCCAATCAATCCGGGCGCCTCAAAGATTCGAGTTAAGCACCTCTATTCCGGTTGTCATTCCAGCGGGGTACAGGTCTTTTCGTCGAATGGATCCTTGAGAGGGGACCATTCGAACAAAACGTTGGACCATTCGTATAAGGCAGGGGATCTTTCGTCGAGGACGTTCCGTCTACCGCAAAAGCCTACGAAACGTCCTTAAAATTTAACTAAAGATCCTTAGGTTTGAACCAAACGTCCCTTCAGCCTGCCTATATTAGAAATGTAAATCAGCTTTTTTAACGCTCAGTTTCACAGGTTTTGTTTATTTAAATATGTAAATCAGCTGTTTAGCCTATAACGCTCATTTTGGTCAGTTTTGTTTTTTGTTGATTTAAACATGTAAATCAGCTGGGTTTTTTTGCTGTTTTTAGATGTGCTTTATAAATAAAATGTACTTAATCATTTTAACTGGTATGTTGTTTTTTTACGTTTATGCCGTTACATTTTTTGACAATTTACGTTTACGCCTTACATTTTTTGACAATTATCTAGGTTACTTTCTACTCCTTACATTTCTGGAACAATATTTGAGAAGCTTTTTTCACTTTTACGACGTTACTTTACTCCGTTACATTTTTTGGACAAATATCTGTAGGCCTGTGTTACTTTCTACTCCTTACAGTTCTGGAACAGTATTTGAGTAGCCCCAGCTGCGGGCAGAGAGACGGGACCAAGCACAGCCTTGTCGCTTTCAATCAGGGCAGCTAAGTCTTGACCACTGAGCACATTTGGTTGTCATGCAGCTAGTTTTCTGACTTTCCGGTAACTTTTTAGATGAAAGCTTCTAGTTACCGTCTTCTGGGGGTCTGGAATATACCTACGTGTGGAGAGTAGGCCTAGGCATATAGCTTCACTATTCAAATTAAATGCAAAGCACCAGCAACAAGAGAAAGCTGTCTGCCGACACTTTGCTGTTTCTGATTCTGAATGACAACAAATAGTTCGAGCATGAGCCAGAAAAGATACAACAGTGTCGGAAAACATATAGCCTACAGAATGCACCCATGTTAAGTCCATGCTACAGTTTAGAGAGAGAGAGAGAGAGAGAGAACGTCCCTTCAGGCTGCCTATTTTTTTTGTTGGAAATCGTCCTCCAATCCCTTCAAGCCTTCAGGCTGCCTATTTTGTAAATGTTTAAAAATGTAAATCAGCTGTTTTTAACGCTCATTCTAACGTTTTTTGTTGATTTAAAAATGTAATTCAGCTATTTTTCACGCTGATTTTAACTGTAAAGGCAATAGTCTTGAGCAATTATTTTATTTGTATTAGGCCTCTTTATTAAATAAGCTGGTAGCTACCTATTTTGGCCTCGTTATTAAATAAGCTAACTGCCTATTTTGTTTTAGGTTTCGTTAGAATTCCTCCGTAGTTCTACTTGTCAGACGTAGCCTAGAACTACTTGTAATTTGCACTATTGGTGGAATCGTTTCACGCAAACAAAATAGACACACGTGAAATCCCCAACACATATCCCCAGCACAATATTGCAACACACACTTTGCACAATGATATTGAATGAGTCCAATGTTCTTGCAACACTTTCCCCCTGCCCACATCAACATGAATGTAACATTACTCCTAGCGTGCGCGCTCTCGCTTGAAGGTGATTGCGATGTGGGTTTGACAGTCAGTTTTCACTTCGCGACTCTAGAGCAAATCAGCTGTTACTGCGCCGCTTGCTTGCTGGTCAATAAACGTTGAACTGAACCGTTTTGTGTGCGTGTATGCATGCGTATAGCCTACCAACGTCTGCCTATGCCACGCGATGCATAGACAGTTCCAACACCAAATAATAAAGAGTAGGCTACATCAGAGCAGTGAGTCTTTAAATTCAGTGAAACGGTGAGAAGGTGGTTTTTTTGCTTGTTTTTTTTTTAAGTGGTTGCAACCATGCATGTTTTCTGTGGAAAACATCAGGTCCTCATGGCGACGCCAGGCTTGCTGAAAACGGTGACAAACACATTCAGAATACACATTTCTTAATGGGAAGTTGTTGAGAACAAAGTGTTCGCTAATGGGCATTGTTACGGCTGCGTACTTGTCTCGTTGTCTTGTTGCCTGTCCCTCCAATCGGCTGAAGCAACCAGGGGGAGTGGCCTGATTATATCCACCTGTGCCTTCAATCAAGACTGGGTTAAAAGGCTTCCCAATCTACCTGTGCTCCAGAGGCTCCTACTGACACAATGGCTGTTGCCTCTCCAGTCTGGCATTTTGTCTGTTATGTTCATTTGGACTTTGTATGTTTGGTTAATGTCTTGTAACAATAAAATCCCACTGGTTGGGTTCATTTTAAAGAAGGTGTTTGTACTCTTTTAAGGTGAAGTTTGGTTCTGTGTTAGCCCCATAGGGCCATTTCAGTGTTGGGGCGTAACATAATGGGGGCTCGTCCGGGATTGAACCACCCATGAGGTTTGTACGTTTTGTATTAAGTGTTTGTAGCTGTTTGGACTTGTGAGCAGTAATGGATGTGACATGGTGGTAGCTGCACTCTATGTTTTGTAGGCCACATTGGTTGCAGCTCAGGGGTGAGCTGGCAACGTTTTGGGGTAGGGGAAACTACCCTGTGGCTGATTTGTGTGGTAGAGTGGCAGTCTATGTTTGGTCACTTTTGTGTTACTGTTAAGTTTTCCAATGTACAGCAGTTATGTGTTTGTGACTTGTGTGTGGGATTCACTCCACAGATCGGTGGATTTTTGCGTGTGGATGTGTTCCCAGTTTGTTTAGTCACTTTGTGTTAGCCCTTCCCTAGATCCTTCCAGTAATGTGTGTACGTGGTGTCCTTTTGTGTTGTGGCAGTGGCAGGTCACATTTGTGTAGGGTCGTTTGTATGTAGTGAAGCTACTTTTGGTTGACCCGGTTGTGTCTGCACTGCCATGTTTGTTGGTCACCATTTTTGTCTGTTACTGTGTTGGTGTGGGTATGTAAAGGGTAACATGTATGTTCGTTTCAGTCTTGTTTGATAACCTCATGGTGGTAGTCATTTTGTGTTGTGGGAGTGGCACCCACACTTTGGCTACTGGTTTGGCTGCTTTGTGTTTTAATCTTTTAGCAGCATCTTAATTGGCCCATGTGTTTTAACATCTTGTAACCAACTTGACATTTTAACACCTTTTTTTCCCCCTCCATGTATAGAAGTCGTTGTTTGTTTATTTTGTGACGGTCTATCCCAGGAGGGGACTCATGTCTCGAGCTGGGTAAGCCGTTGAAGATCCGTTAGTTAGGCAGCATTTCCATTCAGTTTTTTTATAGGTTCAGAGAGAGTAGGGCAACTTCATGTTTGCTTGTGTGTATGAAAGATTTTATGCAGCCTTGCTGAACCCTATTTTTAACAATGTTTTACAATGAATAAATGTGATGTTGAGTTGCATATTTATCTTAATATTGATCTGTAAGTATATGCAATTATTTATTCATTGTTTTAAGGGTGGGAGTGTTACGGCTGCGTACTTGTCTCGTTGTCTTGTTGCCTGTCCCTCCAATCGGCTGAAGCAACCAGGGGGAGTGGCCTGATTATATCCACCTGTGCCTTCAATCAAGACTGGGTTAAAAGGCTTCCCAATCTACCTGTGCTCCAGAGGCTCCTACTGACACAATGGCTGTTGCCTCTCCAGTCTGGCATTTTGTCTGTTATGTTCATTTGGACTTTGTATGTTTGGTTAATGTCTTGTAACAATAAAATCCCACTGGTTGGGTTCATTTTAAAGAAGGTGTTTGTACTCTTTTAAGGTGAAGTTTGGTTCTGTGTTAGCCCCATAGGGCCATTTCAGTGTTGGGGCGTAACAGGCATGAAGTCTTGTCATGCAAATGACCTGCCGTTTTCAGTGGAAGTCATCCCCCCTCCCGCATAGACAAGGCAACCCTTTCAACAGGGCCACGCAGAGTGGACAGTGGAATGCTGCTTGAAATAAGTCGATAATGAATAAAATATTACGCGCAACGTCTACAAGAAAAGTAATGGCTATTATTACCGTTGCGCGTAAAGATGAGGAAGGGATGGATAGATGGATGGATGCTGTCCTATGGAAGGGGCCGTCAAACAGTCTACATGACATCTTCATTAAAGTCGTTAAATAAGTACTTGTCAACAAAATCATGCCCCCGAAATCCGCCTCCATTAAAGGCAATAACCAACTGTCGGTCTACATATCACTGAAGCGTAATCGCTCCCAAATGACTTCAGGCCGGTGAATGGTGAGCGCGATGCAATTAATTTTTCTGATTCCATTCCGCAGTTGGATGTTTATTCAGTGGAATTATGTGCATAATATCAGCTCCATCCATCAAATGCAGCACAATCGCCGTTACTCTCACGTGAGGTTCAAATGGACATTACTTGACAAAAATGCAATTCTGGGTACCAACAACTGAAGTAGGCTACAACATAGAATATGTACCACATATAGGGGATTACCACCCAGATTTGGTGCAATTTGAGGGCAAATTTCAATAGGCCAACTACGACTTTGAATCACTTATTTCCCGGGATTCCCGGGATACGGTTTGTCTTTTCCTGGCATTTGATTCATTTTCATTTTCAGTCCTTTATGTGCGTTATGCCCAGCTTTTATTGAATACAGCGCAGGTTTTGAAGTTCACCAAACGAGCATCAACTTTGTGCAAGTCATTAAAACTCTTTTTTTTACCAGCACTGACCTGTGCACTGTTTTATTTATTAACTAGCCTAATTGCACTTTCTGCCTTCTCGTTTCACATGTGATAAATAAAGTGCTTGCATTGACACGCTGTTGTTTTAATTTCGCATTTCTTTCATGTCCACTTAGTATGGTTTATCCAATTATCCATGGATGCAGGATCATTCATTGGACTGGACACTATTGTAAGAGGTGAAATTTAGACCACGATTCAGGAACGACAGACAACAGGAGTAAAGGTTATGTTAGTTTTATTTTTACAATTTCATAAAATACAATTAGGAGGGAAAACCACCACAATATCCATGCAGCCAGCAGCGTCTGTAAACTGCTATCGTCTTTGAATAAATGAATAAATAATCACAATCTGGAGACACTCGGACGATAGTAGCCTACAAAAGTAAAGTTAAGTTACACACTCAGCCACTGCTGCCGGACGTCGGCTCGTCAATTACTTAATTCAACTATAACACGCGCAATAACCTACCCAAATGCAACTTACCCACAGTTCCCAAAGCGACCGGCCGCACGCAAGGGATACCTACAGCCCACATCCCGGCAGACAGCTCAGCAGACAGCTCAGCAGCCCTGCCCCACCCCAGCGTGTAGCACACATGTCTACACTATTGTCCGAGTGTTGTTATTTCAAGAAAGCAAACTGTCACTGCCCGCCGGCCGCTGTCGTGACATATTTTATTAACACTAGTATTTTTTTTAACAAGTGAGGAGTTCGTTGATAGTTTCCTTAAGGGTGAAGTAGCCTACTCTTTAGGCAAGCGTTGCCTCCTCCAGCCAACCATCCGGCGCACAGTGTTCAACCTGTAGCAGGATCGATAAGCTATTGATGATGGTCATCAGTGGTTGTCTATGTTTTTTTCTGGAATACTGTCGCCGATCAGATAGAAATGATCCTGTTATGAACCCGAGTTTAGTAGATATCGTGCAGTGAACGAGGCAGCCTGCAAACAGTGTGAAGCGCAACATGGCTGTAACAAGTTAGAAAGTAGCCAAACTCTGTTGCTTGTTAACCTTTTTAAATTATGCGCGTAATGGTGGGGTGGCGTCCGCGCCAATGTCATATCCTGAGCGTATTGCTCGGTGCATAATTCCAAGAGCAGTATAATGAAAAGGAAGATGATGGGCTAGACCCGAATCGTTTGTCCCCTGTCTGTCGGTTTTATTTACTTTTTTCGGCTTTGTTTAATACAGTTTTTGATTCTGCATTCAGCTCCAGTGTGCTACTCCTTTCTTTCTTTTTAAATTATGAGCGTTCCATGAACTGTCTTTCTTTATGCACGCTATAAAATGGCAATAAACCTGTTACTATAAACTACTGGTTAACTATGGATGCTTTCTAATGTTGGTAAAGGCGGCATAAGCGGGATAATGTATTGTCCACACATGACTACGGAAAATATATTTCCTTCGAAGCGGAATAACAGCACTCCGCCTTCGGCATCGGGGGTTTTATTCCCCCGTAGCCGTAGGGAAATATTTTCTTATAGTCACGTGTGGACAGCGGTGTAGTCTACTTTTTTGAAGTGGGTATACTGTATATTCTCACATTTTTTGAAGTGGGTATACTGTATATAGGCTATTTATGCCATTCTAAATAATGGATCAATCAATTTTAAGTGGGTATAGGCCTACTGAATCCCCTAAAATTCTAAATAATGGATTAATCAATTTTAAGTGGGTATAGGCCTACTGAATCCCCTAAAATTTAGAAGTGGGTATACTCCGTATACCTGCGTTCTACGTAGACTACACCACTGCGTGTGGACAATACATTATCCCTTACCTTTAAATTACTGTTGTAGGCCTACATTTTAAAACATTTCGTCGATATTGTAGCGGTGCAACCGACTGTAGTTTTAAGTTATGAGATAGGCGCCAGTCAGGCAGCAATAAGACTGCCGTTACCTTTCCAAAAATGAATACAAATCAGTGACCAACACATTAGAAATAACTCAGATCATCACAACGAATATCTTGTCTTATTTTTAGTAGTGCACTTTTGCAAAACCCTTGTTTGCAGACTTGTGCGCTTGGTCTCAATTTGGAACAGCTCACATCAATGTCTGGCTTTAGCGATTCTTGCGAATCGTGATCTTCTCGGCGCACACTTCATGGTTCCCTCTCTCTTGCTCTCTCGGCTTGTTGCTTCCTGACAGTCTCACCCACCATTTGAAATTAACCCCATTTTATAGACAGCACATGTAGTGCACAGGGGGTAACGCTGCTATCTCACTCCGGAGGAGGCAGAGGCAGTCCGTTACGATATAGTATATTTCAGCATATATATATATAGTATATGAAGAGTTCAGATGCAAAACCCCCTAAGTGCCATTTCAGAAAATAATCTTAATTCATTTTTATTTAATACAAAGCTATCAAAATTGCATTTTTTAAAAATGTATTTATGAAATATAACTATTTATATGTATTATCAAGTACATGAATGTAAACCAAACCAACAACGGGGTTCTCTAAAAATATAGAAGGGCAGGTCTGCAGAAATGGAGTTAGGGGGTTTTGCATCTGAACTCTTCATATATACTATATATTCCAGCAAATACGCCTGGAAATGCACATCACTGGCACTGGTTCCTGATGGTTAAATACATACAAAACATTAAAGATTCCCATTCACGTATTACATACCAGGGCAAATGTACCATGTAATAACATAAATGGACTTAAAAAAAGTGCCATTACCACCAAACGCATAGCAAAAATGAGTTACATTACATTAATAAAGTAGGAATTTTAGAAATAAAAAATAGAAGTAGAAATACCTGGAATAAACCGGTTGAGGTGGAGATGAAAGGACTCCAGGGAGGTTGAGCCACGGGCACACCGGTAGCAGTTCAGCTCCACATTGCCTTTCTTCAGGGACCCGGTCTTCATGTAGATGGGGAAGTCCGGATCCTGGATGCATTCGATGTGTTGCTTCTGCTGAGCCCAAATGCCCTGAATCCGGTCATGCTCCAGCAGAGCAACCCCCAGAGTGTCTTTACCTGCCGGACTGTCGAAGAGCGTGATGAGGGCATCTAGAAGTCTCGTGGTCTCCTCCACGCCTCTGGTCCTCCTCCGGCAGTGCAGCGCCAACTCCCTCCTCGAAACCCGGGCGTTGACAGCATCCTCTGAGAGGCCTTGGATGCCCTTCGCTGCGAGCTCCGACCTCTTGGCTCTGCGGAGAGCAGCCACGTCCTCCGGATCCCACTCGAAGATGCACGTGGACAGGCGCATCATGAACACTCCGTACAGGGGATGAGCCTCTGTGTTCACGCCGCCAGCAAATCTCCGCATGAAGTGCCACACGTCCAGTCGCACCAGGAGGTCCTTCCACTCTGAGAACATCTTGTTCACCGACTGGTTGCAGCAGTCTTTGTCCACGTACATGATTTTGGGTGGCGCTACATTTGCCTCCCTGTAGCGCTTCATTAGACCCGCAGCCATCCCATCCAGAGCATGTCCCTCGGCGGCTGTCAGGACCGAAACGAGGACTTGGCCATACTCGTTCCCCACGTTTGTACACCAAGCGGCTGTACCTGCAGCAGCACCGGACAGCTTCTTAGTAATCTGTTGACGAAAGAACACAAGAGTCAAAATCTGTTCACACTTTGTTCGCACACATAGTTCCAGAGCAACTTCATGGTGTAAGTACAACACCAGCACATGATATAGCATAGCTGTTACGCCATTTACCCCTTTGTAATTTATGAGATACACCGTGTTATTACAGGAAAAAAACAGGTCTACTGGTTACCCAGACACCTGCTTTTAATTTTAACTTGATATCTCTGCATTATTCACATGTGCCACATTATGTTCAGACACTATTTCAGATTTCAATAGGGATGCAATACCTTTTTTGTGGAGTCCATTTTGAGGACAGATCCAAACGTGGTGGTGATTTTGGCCTTCACCTCAGTCAGCCTCCCGAGGACATCTCTGGCATACACGGCCAACAGCCACTTGGGCTTAGGGATGGCGAGTAAGGCCGGGGGATCAGCAAAGGCACGGCACGACGCTGCTGCAGATCTTGTGAACGGCTCGCAAGCCGTCAGGTACTGGATGGAACGCTGCATCCACGCCTCACTGTGCTCCTCCTGAAGCTTGTGGTACAGCTGAGTGACACTGTTGCCAAGGGTCCTCTCCCGCATCATGCGAATCACCCGATTGTCACACGTGTACCTGAAGAAAGAAATAAGAACAATTGTACGTAGTATGAATAACATGCACACATCAATACAGTTATAAAAGTAAAATAAAGCATCTAATAATGGTTTATGCTAATTAGACTAATTACCTGTAGGTCAGCAGTGCTGGGAACTGGCTGCGGTGGCCCATATCCAGCTGCCCCAACATGTCTTCGGACCAAGCAGGGTACTTCTTGGAGCACCGCTTGCACTCCAGGTACTCGGTCGCAAGGTCGTACCAGCCGTCAATATCCAACACCCTGCGTACCGTCCGGTATAGTCCAGCTGCTGTCAGTCTGTATTTGTCACAAGCCGGACGAACACAGACAAGAGGGTACCTCCACATCTTGTGAGGCATCCAGAGGCACAGGGGGCGACAGAAGAATAGGTTGGCCGATGCTGGTGGCTGTGTGTGAATCATGGGGGGCTGAGGAGGATGCCACCACAGCTTCAGCTGGTCCACCAGCTCCGCTCTGCCAGTCTTTGCATTTGGTCTGAAGACTGTGTGGCAAATCCACTCCTGCTGGAAAGTAGGTAGATGGTCCTTCCAGTGACTTGGCAGCTCCGCTGGTGCCCGCGGCCCTCCTAGGGTAAAGCTGGTCACTGCAGAGGTCATGGTGGCAGGTGGTTGAGGCAGCGTGGCAGGTGGTCTTGGCAGCGTGGCTGATGGAGGGGCCAGGGTGGTCGATGGAAGAGGCATGGTGGCCGATGGAGGGGGCACGGCACGGGCATCTGCACCAACAGCGGCTGGAAGAAACAAGTAAAAGCAAAAAAAAACAAGATTGATTCCTGTGTTTGATAATGATATTAATTAATCCAGTCAGACCCTGTCCCAGTAATGAATAAGCTGTTACCAGAATTGTAATGCGCAAGTCAGAATGTACTATGGTAGTTAAGTTTTTACAGTGACTACTACAGAATTCCACTGGCAGAACAGCACGAGACAAGAGGCTACTACATAGAACAACATAGAATTAATAAAAAAATGTTTCACTAAATATGGTTGCGATATTTGAATTAATGTCAGATCACACACCTGCACGAAGCTCATCCTCACACTCCTGGGTTCAGTACGCCGAGCAGTGCTGGGCGTGCTGGCTGTGCTGGAGCTGGGAGTGTGGGGTACCAAGCGCGGTGCCGGGGCTAACGGAAAAAAAAGGAAAGAACAGGTACGGCATAATGATAAACCAATATGTGTGTTAACTGCTGTACTAGTGAATATTTTAGAACCAAGTTTTACTTACAAGGTTTCACAGGTGAAGTCAGTCTTTTTGCCACCTCTTCTGGAGACAGATGCTTCCCTCGTGCCAACACAGCTTTAACGGAGGCCGTCCCCTTGTGCGTGGTGGCAGGAGGTGGTGCAGGAGACGAGGCACTGTAAGCTGCCCTGGGTGGTGTGGGACGCTCTGCAGACCGCCTTTTCAGGATGTAATTCTTGAATTTCAATCGGTTGCCTCGGGGGTTAACATTTTCAAGGGCTTCCCTAACCACCTTCTGTGCCTCCCTGCTCTGACCCTCGTAGACCTCTTTGAAAGACATGTCCTCCAAGTCCGAAAACTCCAGGGGCAGGTAGCCTGTATCCCCGGTCTTTTCAGCTTGGGCCTTCATCTCCTTCCTTCTTGCATGCCTCTCCATTAATGCTGGCAACTCCTTGATATGGGCCGCATATTTGAGAAGGAGCTGCTTATTTTCGGAAAGAGGGTTGGGGTGTGGCGGTTCTTTCTTACAACTGTTCAAAATGTGCAGACCCCAAGAGAGAGCGTTTTCCATGAGCCACCGGAACCTTTGTCCCATGAACTGGCCGAATTGAAGTTGACAATGTGCCAACACAAGAAATTGGTCCGAGGGGTCTCCACCATTCTCCCTCACAAAGGTGGCTGCCTCTTCCAGGACCTCTTTCTTTCCCCTTGCCATCCCTGTTACCTTTTTAACCTGCATGGCCTCTGAAGAGTATGTCTGCAGCACTCTGCCCGATGTGGACTTTCTAAAACGCGGGTATGCATACATGATCAAGATCATTGGAGTACCACTCCCCTCCCTGCAGGACATTTACACCGCACGCCTCACCCGAAAAGCACTGATGATCATCAAAGACACAAGCCACCCTGCACACAAACTGTTCAGCCTCCTGCCCTCTGGAAAGAGGTACAGGCGCCTCCGTTCCCGTACCACCAGGCTTGCAAGCAGCACGATGCATCAAGCAATCAAGATACTGAACACTCAACCCACTCTCCCTTCACTGTCAGCCTCTAGCCAGCCAGGCCACTGACAACGCTCCCCCCCCTCATCCCCACCACCATATCTGCGACTGAACATTCCACCTGCACTACTACATCTGTGACTGAACTTTCAACCTGCACTAACTCAAAACATACACATGCACACACACACACACACACACACACACACACACACACACACACACACACACACACACACACACACACACACACACACACACACACACACACAAGCACACTGCACTTTCTGCACTAAACCCAAACATACACACACTGACACACAACTCATACTCACACACATACACACACACACACACACACACACACACATACACAGGTACACACACACAGACGCACACCGCACTTTCTACCTGCACTAAACACACACACACACACACACACACACACACACACACACACACGCACACGCACACAAAACACATACAAACACACACACACACATACTGCTGCTGGTGTATTTAAATAAAAACCTTTTTTAATTATTTATTTCTTCAAATGCTACTATTACTATGTCAGAACGCTATAAAGGACTTTTAGGAAAAAGAACAACAAAATACCTCCTCTTAATGTATGTTCTCTACAAGTCTTCTGTTGTCCAGTCTTGCACTTTAAATGTCTGTATGAGCAATGTCTACGTCCATACTGTCTATGTCCATGTATGAGTACTGTCTATGTCTATACTGTCTATGTCCTTACCTAGATTAGTCTATGTCTGCATGGGAGAGCAAGAAACGCAATTTCAAATTCTTTGTATGACCAGTGCATGTAAAGAAATTGACAATAAACTTGACTTGACTTGACTTGACTTGATGATCTGAAAGAAAATAAATAAAAGGCTTTTAGCTACAGTCATCTTTTAAAAAGTGCCACTATTCAACATGTACACTGAAATCCCTATTGTTGAATGTGTGATTAAACCAACATAATGTCTACCTTTCCATTTAACCCATTTGTGCAGAGACTCTGTTATTTACTTGCCTCCTGAGATTAAGAGTCTCATGCTCTACCGACTGAGCTAGCCGGGCAACCGCGCTTTTCCTCGGACGCAGTCGGTGAGAGGGCGCTGGGTTCCAGGCCCCCATCAACCAGCATAGCCCGTCGGCCACGACGGACTTGCAGTCAAGGGGAAAAGCTCACGCCCAACGTGGGGCTCGAACCCACGACCCTGAGATTAAGAGTCTCATGCTCTACCGACTGAGCTAGCCGGGCAACCGCTAATGCCTCTGAACTCGCGCGGAGAGCGGGGCCCCAAGACGCGCGGCCCCAGTAAAGTTGCCTGAGCGTCGCCCATAATGGACAATCCCATCCACTACTAACTTTTTCGGGGACAGGGTAAAAGGTGCCTGTGCAGTCTCTGTGGCGCAATCGGTTAGCGCGTTCGGCTGTTAACCGAAAGGTTGGTGGTTCGAGCCCACCCAGGGACGTTGCCCTTTTCTGGGCCAGAGGACATGACACACTTGTGGCAAAAAGTCGGGTCAAAGAGTCGGCCCAAGTCTGGAGGCCATTTCACTGGCGGGAAAAGCAAGAGGGCCCCTTGTCAGGTTACGGCACAGTTGTCAGCTCCCGCCGTATTCGTCTGCCACGATGAGAGGAGGAGGAGGAGGGTTGCCAGATGGCACATAAACTGGCCCGTACGGGGATCGAACCCGCGACCTTGGCGTTATTAGCACCACGCTCTAACCAACTGAGCTAACCGGCCGTGGTCGTCAGAAATTGACTCCAAGGGAAGACATTGCGCATCAGAAATTGCAGTTTGGTCCGAGGTAGTCAGAAGTTGATTAGTTGGGACGATGCACTACAAGGGCAAAGCGGTGCTGGGATATTAAACTTTTTGCCGCTTTAGCCGCGTCCCGGTGGAGGGAAAAGGGGGACTGACGCTACCTGAAACACGGACGTTCAGCTAACCCGCTCCGTTTCTTGCCAATCGTAACGCATTTCTCTTCATTTCTTGCCAATGGCCAACAAGCGCCTGTCCATTTTCTACCAATGGTGAACTCGCTGTTCTCATTTATGGCCAATGACAGACGTTTTTCGGCTGTCCATTTTTTTTGTGCTGGGATATGTCAACAGAGAAGCGACATATTTGGAAATTTCAAATCAAGGTAAGCAATCATGGTTTATTTACATTGTCACCTTAAGAAGGCTTGCGCCGAAACGTGTGTGTCTCTGCTCCCATAGCCATGTCTCAATAAAGACTTAATAAAAGGACTGTAGATAGTAATTGATGCAGAAAATATGGTCAATATCGCACAAAAGAAACTGGCCACAGACAGTACAAGAGCCTTATGTATGGCCCTAATAGCCTTCTCAATCTCTTTCCAAGGAGGAGTGGCTGGAAAAAAATGAAACAAAAAGCAGTAACTCTAAATATTTCTCTGCTATACATTGCTGTAATGTTGACTGTAAATGTAGTTCATACTGTTCTGATGTGTGTGTGGGTGTGGATGTGTATGTGTTGAAGCTAAATTGTAAATTTGTAAATGTAAATGTTTGTTTATATCAGTGTAGATTACTCTGTCAATCTTGGCCAAGTGTCCAGTGTGTGTGTGTGTGTGTGTGTGTGTGTGTGTGTGTGTGTGTGTGTGTGTGTGTGTGTGTGTGTGTGTGTGTGTGTGTGTGTGTGTGTGTGTGTGTGTGTGAAGTAAAATTGCATATTTGTATAGGTCAGTGGTTCTCAAACTTTTACCATCATTCCCCCCTTGAGAGGGTCTGAATGCTTCTGAGCCCCCCCAAGCAATAGCGGTAGCCTATTCGCGCAGACTTATTTTGCGATCGCTGCGCAGAATCAAAGGAAAGGTGACTGGTGAGATTAAACAAAGAGGGACTGCAGTCGAATGCAGATGTGTGTTCATTTCCTATGCTATTCAAATTCATGACAATCATATAATATTGGTGAGGGATTTAAACTTATTGACTTATTGGCGAGACAGGAAATCAATTCCTTGGGGGAAAAAAACCAAAATCACATATCACACGCCCCCCCTGAGATGCCTTCGCGCCCCCCCAGGGGGGCTTACGCCCCACTTTGAGAAAGACTGGTATAGGCCCTAATTGTTTATGTCACTTAAGATTATTCTATTGATCTTGGTCAGATCAGGACTCCTTTGTGTGCATGTTTTTTTTATTATTATTTTATTATTATTTGGAATGGGTCTGGTCGGGGCACAATTAAACATTTTTGTATTGGTTTTCATATAACCATTGAACATGGCCAGCAGTGTGTGCGTTTGGTGTGTTACTTGCAATAAATTGAAAATATTTTTTCAACATGTTTTTTCAAAATATATTCACTATTTGCTGAAAAAACTTAACTTCATCATAACAACATTGCTATGACAATACCGAGAGCCTTAAGTAACAGATTAAGAAATGGACATTACCATTTCGATGAGAATAAGGTTATGACACAGGTTCTGCATGAAATGCTGAAAATTCTCTACATGGGTGTTTCTCTGCCTCACGCCCCCCCTCAGGGGTGCTGCGGAAACGTGGCTGACGGTATGTTAAATTTACCTCAATAAATGAATAAATTCATCCCAGTATGGCCTACACATAGCCTGTCTGAGGTAGGCTAAAGCTGCAACTTCAAACGTAGGTTGTGTGATGTCCCCAAATGTGTTACTTTTCTAAGCTTGTGTGGTATCGGATGCGATGCCATGTTACGGCTTGTTGTTTTGGGATGTCTTGAGATTTTTCATGAATTGAAAGGGTGCCTCCCCTAAAAAAAATGAGAAACACTGCTCTACATCAGTGTTGAATTGACACTGTATTTTACTGTGCTGAAGGCCCAAATGAAGGAACTGTCCTGGTGAATCATGGTCATGTCTGGCTAGCCTGGTGACGCCATCCTATGTACTCCACCCAAGATTTTGGCTCCGCATATAGTCTGACGAAACCCCTGTAGCTTGGTTCGCTCACTGTAAAGCCAATCAGTAAACAGTCAAGAGTTGTGACGCAGAACTCACCCGCGAAGTCCGTTACTGATTGGTTAACCCATTGACGCCGGTTGTTGCGTAATGCAACATTGGCCCTGACGCCGGTTGTTGTAAAACGCAACATTATTGATTTCTCAATATTTTCAAGACGCATGGGAGATGCAATGCACAATGTTTTGTTCAAATACACAAGAGGTGGGTGTTCTCGATTTTTTAAAAGATCATGTAGCAAAAAAAAAAGTTTGATTCGTCGACAAAAATGTCAAACGCAATCAACCATGCTTGCTTCTGCAGACGTGGGTTGTTTAGCCATTTCACACAGGCAAAAAAAAGAAGAACAAGAAGGCTGTGGTTCGCGAGACACGCTGTTCGAGCGAACGTGATGTTCAGTTGAAAGGTAATGAAGAGATTTTAATCGAGGAAAGGAAATATGATTGAAGAGCAGGATAGATGTGATATGATAGAGAGCAGGAGTGTGATTTGCCGCGGCCGCATGAAGAGGTAGGCGATTGGCTTCCAAATAGACAGTCAGATTTCGCCCCCGACGTTACCAAAACTTCACTCCGACACTCAGGGCAATTGGCGAAGGTGCCAATATCTGAGGAAGCACGTCCTTCAAATATATTTCAGAATATTTTCACTGAGGAACTTTCGGATATGGTGATAGCCTATTGGTGAGGCAGACAACGGTAGACATGCGGATTATAGACGCGCGGCCACACATCCAGCTCAAAGTGGAGCCCCGTCTCAAAATAGGATATGAAATTGCTCATCGGTCTCTGCATAACGTTTGGAGGAATAAAACGGCCATACTCGCCGGTGGGAGAGCAAGTGGCTGTATCAGACAAATGTCCCCTGATTTATGGCAGAGATGACTGCCTAATAATTATAATAGCCTAATAATGATTATTATGATTTAGTTAGGCTATAGTCGGCTATTGTAACAGTAGCAATAGTAGCCTAATAGCCTATAATAAATAGCAGCATCAAGCATTATCCTGAAAGCACATGAAACTTTTTTTCAATCATTTGATTATGAGATATGATTTTTTTTAAGGAATATGTGTTAGTGTTAATGCTGAATGAGCATAATCCCGTGAAAGCAGAGGATTTTACCTTTTAAATGCAATTTGTCCCATGTCCCTATGTGTTCCAGACGCTGAGATATTGAATTTTTCATAGGAGTTTTCAACCAATTTTTCTTATCTCAAAAACCCCTCAGGCATTGGGGACCTTTTCTAAAAACTGGCTCAGGCGCCAATGGGTTAAGGTAACACTATTAACACTTTTGTTTTCTCATTTGTATGCTTTTGCAACACTATATCGTAACAGTCATGCTAATAAAGCACAATATGGGTTTTAATTTGAATTCGGAACTCCAATTAATTTAAATGGCAGAGTTAGATCAGACCATCTACCACCCTCCATGGAGACAGATTCCTCTTAGCTTTCGCCAGACTATTTGACGGAGTAAGATCAGACCATCTACCACCCTCCATGGAGACGGATTCCTCTTCCTCTCTTCCACAAGTGATCCCATGCTCTATATGGAACAACTCACTGTCCTCCCACCTCAGATAAAAACACACACACACACATACATACACATAAGCACACACACACGCACGTAAGCACACACACACACACAAACACACACACACGTGCCACGTTATTGTCTGACTTACGGTTAATCAGAAAGCTATATGGAAGACGGGCATTGGATGCATGGAGGTGCCCAACCACAGACCTGTAAAGTTTGCACACCCACCAATCAATGAGCGAAGTGGATGTCGGAAATGCGAAAATGGTGACTTGCTAATCGGCTAAGACGCGTCATATAATAATAATAATAATAATACATTTATTTTGTATAGCGCTTTTCAAGACACTCAAAGACGCTTTACATAGCATAGAACATAAAAACAAACACATTTCAAACACAAAGACATACAGGGACTCAACAAAAGTACAACAAGTAGACGGAGTGGATGGTTTTAGGTCCATTGTGATATGGAGCAGTAGGTGTTGTGGAGAGGTTAGCAGACGATGAGGGCAGAGATGGAATCAGTTCTATCCAGTTCGATCCAAAGACCTTATCGCGGCAGCGAGTTCGGCTGAGGGAGGTAGCCGAACAAGCAGGTGAAGTCACAGCTGAGAAATGCCACAGACGGAGCCGCGGACATGCTGACTTGGGCGGCAGCTTGTAGTAAAACGCCATGGCGGGGTCCGCGGAGACGCCGGTGCAGACAGGAGGAGACGCACTGGGTGTTGTAAGGTCACGAGCCGGTGAAGCCAACAGCCGGGCTGGCTTAACAGCAGACAGCTGTAAACTCCTCATTCGGCAACGGAAAATCCCACACCTCTTCCCTTCCTGCCATCCAAGTTTCCTGGTGAACCAGTAGCCTGTAAGTAACAGGCTACTGGCACACTGCCCTTTCACGCCTCTCCGCAGGCGGGGTTTAGTCAAAAGATGCTTGCACGCGGTTGGAGCAACCTCATATGAATGACATGACACTTCGACCACTCACGTTGAAGCTTTGTGACGTAGGACGTGTCGTCACGTAAGCGCTGCCAGGTCGGGAACCAAAACAGAACAACATCCTTTGGAAAATCAACTTGAGATATTTTGGATAACACCGCTGAAATTACTGCTTCCATCCCGACGCATGATAACTCCTCGCACGCCGCCATTACTGTTGTGATTCAGGGAGGGGGCGGGCACAGCCGAACTACCCCGGGGGGAGGGAGTTGCGTTCGATAAACGTCATACCCACTGAAATCCCTCCCTACGATCCTGATTCGTCGTGCTGCCCCGTTCATTTCGTAAACGGAGGAGGAGAGCGAATCACAGGTGTACCAGAAGGTTTGTGTAGCCCAGCCCCCTGGGCGTCAACACATAGCTTCTGGTTCACCAGGAAACCATCCAAGCACTGCCAGCCTCAAACAGGCATGCACCAGTGGTGTAGTCTACGTAGAACGCAGGTATACGGAGTATACCCACTTCTAAATTTTAGGGGCTTCAGTATACCCCCTTAAAATTGATTGATCCATTATTTAGAATAGCATGTATATATATACAGTATACCCACTTCAAAAAATGCTCAAATATACAGTATACCCACTTCAAAAAAGTAGACTACACCGCTGGCATGCACATATGCTGGCACGTACACACACACACACACACACACACACACACACACACACACAGGCCCGCCGACAGGGGGGGACAACCGGGCTTTTTGTCCCGGGCCCTGGAAATTCTGGAATGGGGGGGGGGGGGCATAACTGGGCCCCCATGACGTTGGGATTAGTTATGATATGTTTACTTCAAAATGTGTTGGTTTTTAGGGTAAAAAAGTGCTTTATTTGCATTCAAACAATGACTTATAGATGTTTGCCTGCATTGCCCTTGAAAAAACGGCCAATAACCCCCTATCTCCCCTACTTCCAAAATGGTTTTCTAGGAAAAAAAGACGACATAATTCGATAAGTGGTCAGTGCGCGAGCCAATTAGTAAACATGCACAAGTCAGGAGCGCTGAAAAAGGAAAGAAAAGTGAAAAAGAGAGGAAGAAGTCAAAGCCTGAGGGTTTCTCTACATAGGCCTAAATATATCAGAAAAGACTTGGATGATGCAGCAGGTAGCCAACCAGTAAAAGCAGCTGTGCAGCAGATCCAGGTAAGACACGGACAACTTTTCCCAGCCCCTTCGTCAAGTAACACTGGCACAAAAGGCCGTGAGCATGTCACACTGAACTCAATATCAGACAGACAGGGGGCATTGAATAATTTGATTACCACAACGGCTTAATTACACTGTGTTTCATACGCCTATATCTAATTGAATCTATGAATATGCGCATTAGTACTCCGCAAAGATGTGTCCAAATCAGGGGCAGGCACGCGCACATGGATGAACACAATAGAAAACGGACATTGCATTATTTCCTAACCAGAGCAGCTTAATAACATTATGCTTCAAATCTGACCGTCAGTTGAGAAGAAAATGCATATGAGCCCACACAATCATACCAGAGATTCTAGGAGAACCCTATTATAATCTCTGGTTGTGTGGGATAATCCTTCGGGCGCATGTTTGCCCTGAGAAGGAGAGCCAACTTTTTAAACTGTGCTATGCAACGCTATTGCTAAATCTCCGCTTAGCACAGATGCTAACAAATGATCAACCTGTTAACTTTGTGAGGAGAAATACAGTGTAGATTCGTTGTGCATAGTTTTCTGTAAATATACATGTTCCTGTGTTACTCCTGCTGTGGGGAGGCTTTGATGAGGGAGGGAGCACAGCAGCACACTCTGCCTGTGTGTTCCTGTTCACTTGCTCACTGTCATCACACCTCACTTGAAGGAGCCCTATCTCTGTCATTTCGTGAAGTATTCATGAAAAAAATAACTTTAATTTTCGTGGTGCATTCACGTTATTGCCCGTTTTTCGTGGTTGGGCAACGAAACGCTGCCTATTCATTTGAATTGCCACACTGCTGCTATGGTTATCCAAGGCGTCTGCAGGGGCGGGGAGGGAGTGCTGACAGAACACTGCTGATACACTCGAGACTCACTAATTCGACGCCCTTTCGGTTCTTACGCCTTATGTCATACGACCCTAAACCTAAACCTAACCCTAACCTTAACCCTAAACCTAAACCTAAACCTAAACCTAACCCTAACCCTAACCTTAACCCTAAATTGCTTGTTTGAAATGTTTGACTACCATGTGACGGTACCGAAAGGGCGTCAAACTAGTGGGTCGCTAGGCAGCAGTCGGGCAATTCAAATGAATAGGCAGCGTTTCGTTGCCCAACCACGAAAAACGGGCAATAACGTGAATGCACCACGAAAATGAAAGTAATTTTTTTCGTGAATAGTTCACGAAATGAAAGAGATACGGTTGCTTGAAGTCAGTTTAGCAAACGGTGACTCCTCACGGTAGGGACACATACACGCGAATTTGCGAATTTTGCCATTCATTCCTATGAGAGAGGCGAAGGCAAGCGATGGCAAGCGTCAGCAAGCGAACATAAGCGAAGCGAAGCGAAATTATTAAAGAAAGTTTAATGTTATGCAAATGAGGAGCGAATTCGCCTGCCACGGCCCAATCAAATCAACAACATAACTGTTCCATTCCATTTGATTCGCCGCGACGACCTGATGACGGTTGGATTTCGCCTCTCTTCGCTTCGCGTGCTTCGCCTCCTATGTGTCCCTACCGTCAGTCAGAGTTTTGATGTGCAAGCCTTCAAATTGCCAAATTACCCTTAGGCTACACTTGTGTTATTAATAGGAATGAGAATCATATTTTGTTTCTTTTTAAAATAAATGTAGGCTAGACTGCATGGATTGAACAATGTTATGTTTTGGAAAATGGTAAAATTGTTTAGATTACTATGGACTTGCATGCATCATTGTGAGGCTTTGGTACCAATGGCATTTCTTTTTTAATGGGTAATTTCATAAATAATGATGATACTCATGTGAGAGTCTGTCGTGTATTTTCTGGGCCACTGAGGTCTCCGGTATTTTTTTTAGTTTTTCAATTGCTGTGGGGAATTGTGGAAGGGGGGCCCATTCAGAGATTTTTGTCCCGGGCCCAGCCAAAGCTGTCAGCGGCCCTGCACACACACACACGCACACAGACTCGTCATATCCCACCACCTCTTCCCTGGCTTCCTGCCATGCAAGCATTGCCAGCCTCAGCGTCAGATGATGAGGGTTCACACCGAGTTCAGTCTGAGCAACAACATTACCCGAAGGAGACGAGGCACAGAGGTCAGACCCAGTGCCAGAACAATTGCCCACAGGGCCCCAAGGCAAGAGACTGATGGGACCCCCAAACAACTTCCCAAGGTTACAATAGGGCCCCCATCGCCAATACAGGAGGGCCCCAGGCCCTGGTGCAAATGCCCTGCTTACTCTTCCTATAGCTTCGCCCCTGGTTAGACCAGGGAACATGAGGAACAATGGGAGACGGTTGTTAGTGGAGGTTTAGCGTAGGCCAGGGGTGTCAAACTCGTTTCGGTCCAGGGGCCACATACAGCCAATTCGATTTTTTTCTGTGGGCAGTAACCTGTAATGTAATATCACAAAACGGATTCAGACTGCCGTCAATCATCTGGAAGTGGCTGACAGTGGGTACATATATCAGGAGCAGTGACTGTGAATGGTGAGCAAAAAATTCAGCTCTCAAGTACTGAAAACCTGCAGTAACTTTGCACTGGGCAGGAGACATTCTTAGTTTTTCTCTCATTCTTACTTTTTTAGTTTGGCAGGATTGACCCATCTGACAGGCCGCATCTGGCCCCCGGGCCTTATGTTTGACATCGCTGGTGTAGGGTACGTGTCTATTGTCCAGTCTCCTTTGGGGCGCCGCCAGAAATTTTGGGCCCTATGAAAGATTCGAATGTTGGGCCCCCTTAAGGGCCCATGTCAGTGAATTTGCCCCTCCTTAAGGGCCCCTGTCAGTGCTAGGGCCCTTAGAATCTGTAACACCTTTCCCCCCCTAGCGGCACCCATGCCTTTGAGTGTACAGGAGGACATGATTGTGATTGTTCTGACACCTCGTCAACTACATCGGTTCGGCAATGGGAGTCACAGTACGAGCGCGCTGAGCTAAAGGCTCGGTCCAATAGCCGATAGCACTGTATTGAGGCTTCGGAAGGGAGGTTGAGACTTCTGGAGGTTACTTAGGGTACGTGTCTATTGTCCCGTCTCCTTTGTGTGTACAGGAGGACATTGTGATTGTGATTGTTCACAGTCAACATGACCTCAGAGGGAAGTCCCTCAGCATGAAGTCATCACTTCTCGTGAAGTGGATTAAAAAATGTACCGTTACAGAAGTGACAATAGCGCCAGAGTTTGCATGGTGTTTCTTTTGGGTATATGTCGTAATTGTTGCCTAGGAACTCTCGGAAAATAACTTTCTAACAGGAATTTTACTGTATACTGTACGTCACATGCTGTAGGCAAAAATACAATGTTTTTTTATTTTTTATTTCTGTACATGTACCATGTAAATCGTGAATATATTGGTGTAATAATTTACATATATCAATATTGAATATCTACTATTTATTATAATAATGTATATATAATCATTATCCCTCAAGCGACCGGCCTGTTTTTGCGACTAATCTGACCGAGCGGGGTCATTTATGACCCCAAGGAGTTTATATAGAAATACCACTATATAAATTATTTTTTGGGGTTCATTCAAATTTATTTACATCTTGCACATACTTGTCCCTCATCTAAAGCGAAAAAATGTGAATTTGAACATTTTATTGTTTTGCTAAAAATTAGTCAAACTTACATATGTATATGCTAAATATGATGTATGCCCTCATTTGCATATGTAAACATCAAAATACAAAAAACATCCAATACATTTTTTTCTTCTCTCATCATCAATAATCAACTGAGAAAGTTTCATGGTGATATCTATCATTTACATTTTTTAGCCTATTCACTTGTAGTAGTCTTACCATAATAATACAGTATATTTATGCTAATTATGGAAATTGCTCTAAGTGAAACTTTAGGAAACTAAGCTAAATTCTATCCATTAGGCCCATAGATGATATTTCTGCAATGAAACTTAAGGGTACTCAACATTTCTGGGTTTATGAAATCACAAGATCAGAGAATATGGTAATTTACATAGACAAAACCATGTCTCAAACATATAACCTTATGCACACTCAAAATTTCTCTGAAACTTTTTCTGGACATTGTAGCTGTGGAAAGGTGTCTTCCATATGTATTAGAGCAAAGAAATGATTCAACTGATGCTTCAGCCTTTGTATAGCCATATAATAAGGAAAATTCTAAGAACGCCAATGATTTCTACACTGATGACTTGTTTCCTCCCTCTTTGTTCATCAGGATGACTTCCATTTCATATTGTCATCGTGTGTCTAAGACCACTGTGCCATGATATCAACAAATATGGAGCAATAACAGAGGAAATGCTACCTGGGTGCCCTCACAATATGCTGGCTATCGCAGGGGTGCCCTATTTATTTATATAATATATTATATTTTAATACTATAAATGTTTATATTATGAATATTTTAGGTCTGCTGACCATGGCCTGCCCCAAGACACAAAATACAAAAACCAGAGTTTGAAAATTACAACAACAATGGACATTATAATGTTGAGTATCTCATGGATCCTCTCGGGGTCATAAATGACCCCAGAGGTGTTTTTATTATAAATCCCATATAGATGGTCCAAATCTCACGAAAATAAGACAAAAAAACTTTAATCCCATTTATAGGATTTTGCTTTTTTGGGGATTTTGTTAAAAATCCAAAGACTTGGTAAATGTATACCCAAACTCAGCAAAGATAAAGCAAAGGCAGTGGTAGCCTGCTTGGCCAGACTGATGAAGCTACAACAATTTGTGAAGTGTGAGAGGAAGTATGGGGGAGCTTGCGTTTATATACATGACGACAAATGTAAAATGGTGAACAAATTGAGAAGATTTAAGAATTAAGATGAGCCTTTCTCACACTAAACTATGGTGAGAATAGACTAATGCTGGCTCAGCAGCATACTGAATGGGGAAATGTCAGTACAACCAGGTGTCCAGGTATCAGCTTCTCCACCATCTAATTTCCTTTACAACAAAGATATTTTCTTATTTGAATTATAGACGTTAAATATCAAGACCTCTCCATATTTTAAAGAGCCATAAAATCACCAAATTCAAAACTTTTACAACATGAGATTAAGTGATTCTATTTCAGTCATCTTAAAGACACATTGTAGTTTACACAATATACATCTTCAGTTCAAATGAAACTTAGAAAAAGTTTTTTTTCAAATTAGTAGGTAAAGGAAAATTGTATATGTCCTATTTTTTTTGCAAACAAGTCCCCACCTAATATACTCATGCCACAAGTTGCGTGTAGCTCAGGAATCATTGGTAGCGCTTTGAACTGGTTCAAGGAACAAAAACGAAAACTGGGAACTTTCTGTATTTATATGGAACTGAAACTAAACCAGTTAGGCCTATGCTTATGGTGGTTTTATGGTCTGTTACAGATATGCTTATTAAGAATAATGATAACTAGATCATACCAGGCAATTGAAACTCTTAAGACAAGGCCCTTGTGGCCTCAACTTGGCAGCATACCAGAGCGTTAAGGTAACATGCCATCTTGAACCGTCTATTGCGTTTGTGCAACCCTACAGGAAATAAGGTAAGTGCAAACACTCAGGAAAACTAGCTGAAATAGCTGAAGCAGATGATGTTGCACAGGGAAGGTGGTACAAACGGGTCAGTTGTCCTGGGGCCGAGGAAGAGAGGAGGCCCAGAATTTGCTGCTTCTTACATTGTATGTATTGATTTTGTCCCAGGCCCGGCTAAAGCTGTCAGTGGCCCTCGATGTTACAAAATGCTTAACAGATGGTGTGAGTGGTGTGCAATGGACCCTACTGGAGTGATTCATCCTCAGCATTAATCATCTGAACCAGGGGAATGGAGAGCGGTGGCTTTGCATTAATAACTGAGTTAAGACCAAATACAGTAATGACAGTTATGGGAAAGTAGAGAGATAGGGAGGGACTTCCTGATTACTGATATCTGGCTGCCAAGCTGTGTGGAGCTGAATTTAGAGGCATGCTGATGTGTTTCACAAATGACAGGACCGTCAGGAAATGAAGTATGTGTCCATGTGTGCGGGTGGAGGGAGTTGTGGAGTGGATTGTTCCTGGATGCTGGGGACTTATCAATCAACTCGCCTGTCTGTCTGTCTGTCTGCCTCTCTCTCTCTCTCTCTCTCTCTCTCTCTCTCTCTCTCTCTCTCTCTCTCTCTCTCTCTCTCTCTCTCTCTCTCTCTCTCTCTCTTTTGCTCTCTCTCTATATATATTGCCTATTTGCAGGGTGCGATTTGTCTGAAAACCAGAAGGGGGCATAAGTTTGAGATTTTAAGCAAAATCAATGGAATTACATTGAACTGTGATTAAAATCATGTAGGAAAAGTGGCGGTATAAAGACCAGAAGGGGGGACAATCCCCCCCATCCCCCCCTACAAATCGCACCCTGCCTATTTGTGTAATGGACTGTCCTCCTGTCAACTGTCATCAGCTTTGTTTAGTGGCTCTGACTCTGACTCTGGAACAGGCGCGGCACATTTTACTTTTGGCCAGCAGGTGGAAGCAGTGAGGTAAAGGGCAGTCCCTGTCAGCCTGACTGTGCCATCTGTAGGTGCCTACTTCCGCTTGTCAGGTAACCACTGGATTGAGCAAAGAAAGGAAAGGAAATGGGTATGAGTAGCCATCTGGAGTCTTTTATCATGAGCATTTCATGAAAATTGTGTTGTGAAATGTGTTCTATGTAAAAAGCCTAAGCTTTTCCATCAAATTAAAAACTGCATTTTGAAAGAAGTTTCCAATGTGAAACTAAATTTAGTCTTCAAAAAACTGTTCTCCTCAAAACATGAATCTGAAAAGGGGGGTCGTTGGGCCAATATGGTACTAAGCTAGTAAGGTGTTTTCAATGGCAAGTGTTTCACAAGCGGAATGGTGTGGGGCTAGCCTATTGGTTGCAGAATGTATCAACAGAATAGCGGAAATCTCCCACACAATACATGGGTGTGATGCAGTGCTTCCAGTGGTGAAAGTGAGTTCCCCATTTGTCACACTCTAGACCAGTGGTTCCCAAACTTTTTCAGCGGGGACCCCCTTTTGGTGATACCGCCCCTCACCACCACCTCCACCACCACCACCACCATCACCATTGCCTAGGCAATGTTTTGTCCATTAATATTACTAGATTTCCATTAATAGTTTGTCTGCTAATATTGCTAGAAATCCACTGGACAGCAAATACAAGTGAATACTGTCACTACCCAAATTATGGCATTATGCGGTCAGCTGGTAGCCTCTTACTGCAGATGGGGTCGCCGGCGACCCTATTCACTATTTGCTGAAAATACTGAACTACATCATAACAGCATTGCTATGACATTGCAGAGAGCCATAAGTAACAAATTAGTTATAATAACGATAAAAATGTACTGAGAGCTGTCAGTAACAAATTAAGACATAACCATTACAATTTTGGCGGCCGTAAGGTTATAACATAGGCGCTGCTCTAAGGGGTTAACCTGTGGATTTCCCATTTTTATGCAATGTTCCTTTTGTCTGGGATCCCCCTTCAGTACCCCCTTCAGTACCTCCACGACCCCCCTAGGGGTCCCAACCCTAGACTGTACACAGTATTCACAGCATGGCACAAACGAGGAAGTGGCAGCCTTTGTTTTAACACACACACACACACACGCACACACGCACACACGCACACACGCACACACGCACACACACACGGCCTGTGGTGTTACAGCACCAGGCAGGATAGAGATGGCCAGGAGTATAACATGAGATGTATAGTCTGGGCTCGCACCTCTGAGCACGCCTCTGTGTGTGTGTGTGTGTGTGTGTGTGTGTGTGTGTGTGTGTGTGTGTGTGTGTGTGTGTGTGTGTGTGTGTGTGTGTGTGTGTGTGTGTGTACGCCGCTGTGTGTGTGTGTGTGTGTGTGTGTGTGTGTGTGTGTGTGTGTACGCCGCTGTGTGTGTGTGTGTGTGTGTGTGTGTGTGTGTGTGTGTGTGTGAGTGTACGCCGCTGTGTGTGTGTGTGTGTGTGTGTGTGTGTGTGTGTGTGTGTGTGTGTGTGTGTGTGCGTGCATGTGTATGAAAACAAAGGGTGCCACTTCCTCGTGTGTAGGTAAAGCTGTGGATCCAAGCTGTGGCATCAAAATTAAGTTGTCACCATGCTATAGACCAGGGGTCCCCAAACTAAGGCCCGGGGGCCGGATGCGGCCCACCATGCCCCTTTGACCGGCCCTCCACCTCTCTGCACCTCACCATTTCAACTAACCCAAAGAAGCAATCCTCACAGAAAAAAATAATGATAAAATATACTTTTAAAATATATATGTATATATTTTTAATCAACAGGCCTTCCTATAGTTTAATTTTCATTAACCTGGTGTGAATCATCTGGAGTTTCTTGTCTCACTGTAATATAAATAGGCCTACCATTTCTATTGTATCACTCCTAAACTGTCAATCACCACATTTTTCCAACCTTTCCTTGCTATTTTTTACATGGTTATTAGAAATGAAAGGGAATACCTGTGGTATTTCAAATTGAAAAACATGTGAAGTTCTCACTTCTTTTGCAAATCACTTGTAATGATGAACTATTTTGTGCTATAACTTATGGCTACAACAGGCAGTGGCCTAGTACACAGCCCACATGATTGATCCCGGCCCCTGATCACAGTCAGGAACGATAATGTGTCCCCCAGAGAAAAAAGTTTGGGGACCCCTGCTATAGACCATCCAAGTGACTTGCTACACAGAGTGTTGTAATTAGAGGGCAGCGTAACAAGTACATTTTTTGGAATCAAAGATAACTTCTACAATTTATGGTTGTAATATAGTATCTGCAGAGCCAGATTCATGGCTACAGTTTCCCCTATAGTGCGAGGCTGTATCAACCGGCCAAGTTGGGTAACGAGCTAGTTCCCAAGGCCTTCTGTATGTCCCATAACTATAGCGAGACTGGCACGTTTTGATTAGGCAATAAACCGTTGACAGTGATAATCACATTTCCTATTCCCATGAAGCTTTGCTGCTCCGATTTAAATAACTTCAAGAGCAAACAAACAAGCTTTCAGATTTGTGATCAGAAATGTTCAATGATGATTGAATACAAAAAATACAGTGTTATACTGAAAGGCTGTGAAAAGCATAAAAGTGTTAATTCTGTTGAAAATTAATTAGCCTACATTGTTATGAACAAATTAAATCTGGGGTAATGTTTGTTACACACATGTACAGTTGTGTACAAAGATTTAAGTGTCATTTTATTATTTTTCTTGGTTATAAACCTGCCCACACCCTGTAAAAACTGCTGTGCTATGGACAGATATCATCATTTAAAAAAAAAAAAAACACTGATGGAATTGAATAATATCACCATGACGCAGAAGAACGTATTGAAGTGGTTCTACAGAACTACAAATAGAGTTTAAAACAATATTTACCAATGTGACGGTGTTGCCATCTGACGGAGGTCACAAAAAACAGGGTTTGTTTTGGAAGTTTTACATTTTGGCATGTTTTAAGAATAAGCTTACAACAGGCCTATCTAAAATTAAGTTGATTTATTAAAGTAGTTCCTCACTTTCACATATTTTTGACATTATTTTGTCTGATGGTGTTGACAAAACCAATAAGAGCCTATTCATGAAAAATGTAAAACATGGGGAGCTTGACCAATACATTGCTGCACAGCCAAGACCTTCATCTATGATAATAAACCTCTATATTTTGGATTTGATGAACTTTATACAATGTGTATTGCAAATATGGCCGCAGATCTTTGGTAGTTGGTGTCTATACCAGACAAATGATCTGATATCACCTGTGACAAACTCATGGTGTCCACATCGGCAGAACAACAACGGAAGAGGACGCAGTAGACAGTTCACCATGTCTGACTGAATCATGGTGACTTTCAGTACCAACAGAACATCAACAATATGGGAGGACACACACAACAGTGTGTAACAACAACGCACCGACTATACTTCCAAACCCGGTAGCAACACCAAACAGATACCAAAAAATCTGCCAGATATTCAACCCCAATCCCAATCTGCCTTATAGGTAAGAGACTTACTCAGACATTCACATTGCTATCCTAGTGTGTGTGTGTGTGTGTGTGTGTGTGTGTGTGTGTGTGTGTGTGTGTGTGTGTGTGTGTGTGTGTGTGTGTGTGTGTGTGTGTGTGTGTGCGTGCGTGCGTGTGTGTGTGTGTGTACATGTGTGTGTGTGTGCAAGTGTATGCTTGTGTACCCTGTGTTAACATTAAACAATGCTGAACACATTGGTATTGTGTCATGTGTGTGTGTGTGTCGTGTGTGAGTGTGTCCGGTGTGTGTGTGCATGCGCGCGAGTGAGTGTATGTGTGCGTGTGTGTTTGTGCAGGTATGCCACTCTCTACGACACTGTCAGCAAGATCCCGATGTACTCCTACATGTACCCAGGGCGAGGAGGAGGCATGCCGACTGTGAATCCCTGGATGATCGAGCCTGGGGTCAGATCTCACCTGAAATTGTCTTTGATTGTCATAAAAAGCACTATATGAGACCTGTTTATTGTTGTTGTTGTATATCTGAATATGGGCATAAATAACCTACCTACATATGTGTGTTCCAAACTACAGCTTGACGGCGGCATTGGTGTCGACATGCGCACCAAAACCGCTGCTGGCTTGGCTAGACAGACGCTCAACAACCAGGCAGATAACACGGACTACGTGGGCTACGACAAGGGCCATCTGTACCCGCGCGACCACAACAACATCCCCGACCAGGCGCGCTCCACCTTCACCCTCACCAACGCCGCCCCCCAGTACCACCCAGAGAACTACTACTGGTTCGATCAGGTGCACAGTCAAAAATAATGCGGTGTTAGTATTCCAAAGTTAACTTGTATAACTCCAGATAGTTTTACAGCACCATGGAGAGTCAAATTACTCTGATAGTGGAGCCAAAAGACATGCCCCCCCCACTATACTTTAATTAACACTATTTTTGAGTAATACCAAATGTTATTTGAAATGGGGTTAATTTCAAACCTGTAAGAGTTAAAATAACACTTGTATGTTTTCTCTGCAGGTGGAGAGGGAGATCGCAGCTGACATCAGAGGCCTTTGTGTCCCCCCCCAGGTGTACATGGTGGCGGGGGTCGTCCCGAGTACCACCCCCGCGTACATGGTAAACGGCAGAGTGAACGTTCCCGAGTATTTCTGGTCGGCTTACTGCTGCCGCAACTAGGTGGGCGCATACAGGTTCAGGGGCATCATCGTGCAGATGCCAAAGGGTGAGGCGTACGCGGCAGCCCTGGCAGCGGGCCAGACGCCACAGCAGGCAGCACAGGCGGCCCAGGCCGTGCCACTGCCACCGGTTTCACCTTACTTGTCTGCAGCTGAATTCAATGCAGATCTAAACAGCCTTTACTGTGTTCGGAGCACAACCTGGCTGCTCTTAAAAGGGAGGGAGGGAGAGAGAGAGAGAGAGAGAGAGAGAGAGAGAGAGAGAGAGAGAGAGAGAGAGAGAGGGAGAGAGAGAGGGAGAGAGAGAGAGAGAGAGATAGAGAGAGAGAGAGAGAGATCTGTTTACATTATGTGACCTGCAGTGGAAATAAAATAAAAAATCTGTTTGCATTATGAACCTGTGTCTTTGTGAGTAATGGGTAAAGGGGTGGAGGGGTGGACTCACATAATGGGTGGGGCAAGGTAAGACAACAACACAATGCATTGCAAATAATGTAATAGATCTAATGTAGGCCTAACACAATTCTTGCTATTGCCAGACTATATCACATGTGAGATATAAAACATATGAAGAGTTCAGATGCAAAACCCCCTAACTCCATTTCTGAAGACCTGCACTTCTATATTTTTAGAGAACCCCGTTGTTGTTTTGGTTTAAATTCATGTACTTGATAATACATATAAATAGTTAAATTACATAAATAAAATGAAAAATATGCAATTTTTATAGCTTTGTATATAAATAAAAATGAATTAAGATTATTTTCTGAAATGGCACTTAGGGGGTTTTGCATCTGAACTCTTCATATGTCATATGGGCCTATTCATTCACTCGAAGGAAAGGTCGATCTAGTACAGTGATTCTCAACCTCTTTGGAACAAATGTCCCCTTGACCTCATCCCAAGTCTCCCAATGCCCCATTGACCTTCATAAGCCCGCCAACGCCCCCCTTTGTATTAAAAAGTAAAATAGACATTAAACCTCAATGGCAACTGAGCAACGCCCCCTCTCAGGTGCATTTTAATCACCCCCTGGGGGGCTGTACAGCCCCCCTTGAGAAACACTAATCTTCTAGAATAGGAGTAGCCTAGCATTTATTGATCCCAGAGAAAATGAAGGTGTCAAGCAGCCTAGATAGAGCCACAGTACACAATACTAGTATGTGTATATATTATTGCACAACAAACTAGAAGCACTCAGAGAGCGCAGACCTCCGCCAAGGAAGCTGCTTGATACATTTGACTATGTTACACCCTAAGTCTTTCTGCCTTGTTGTTGTGGTGTTCCCACAATTCCATTTCTGGTCACTAGGAGGCGTCTAGATGGTGAAGAATCTTTTGAAAAGTCCTGGTTCCGGTTCGTGATCCGGATCACCACCAGAATTGAATCACTTGTTCCCTGGGTCATTATCAACAAACCCACAAAGTTTCGTCGAATTCCGTTGATTAGTTTTTGAGCTATGCTGCTGACAGACAGACAAACAAACAAACGGACAGACAGACGGACAGACAAACCAACGCGACCGAAAACATTACCTCCTTGGCGAAGGTAATTAAACATAACACACCGCATAGGCTACACAAATTGAGCCATAGGCAGATATCACACACACACACACACACACACACACACACACACACACACACACACACACACACACACACACACACACACACACACACACACACACACACACACACACACACTGCTTTAGAGTCCAGTGGTGGCGTGCTTTACATCACTGTATCCAAGGCATTGCATTTGGTGATGTGTGGCTTGGCTTGGATGCATCTGCTCAGCAAAGGAAACTCATTACCTGAAGCTCTCTACGTATGTGAAAGTGAAAGCCCAACTTGGAAACTCCAACTCTCATTGTCATTGTGACACATTACTCTACAATACACAAGTGTTCACTGCACACGGCACACAACAAAATGTTATTTATGCCTCACCCGTGCAAGGGGGCAGCCCCCAATGGCGCCCCAAGGGAGCAGTGCGGCAGGACGGTACCATGCTCATGGTACCTCAGTCATGGAGGAGGATGGGGGAGAGCACTGGTTCATTACTCCCCCCACCAACCTGCCGGGTCAGGAGTCGAATCGGCAACCTTTGGGCTACAAGTCTGACGCCCTTACCGCTAACCCATGACTGCCCCTCTAGCCCATGACTGCCCCACTTGGGCTAACATGTAGGCCACATGAAGTTTAGAGTTCTGTAGCTGTCTGCTTGACTGTGCAATTGAGCAATTGACATGATTCGCTGACCCCTCTCCCAGTATATGTGGCCTACCACTTCCTGGCTGAGTTGCTGTTGTTCCCTAGCCAGGCCATGCCCTCCTAGTGAAGCAAGTCTCGAAGAGATTTGAAAGTCGATGATAATCAGGCTAGTTGTTCCCACACTTGATTTTCTTATAATAAAGCTGACAGTTGTGGGAGAGAGGAAAGTTCCCAACTGGATTTGCTGCGCAGGTGGCATCCTATGACAGTTCCATGCTAGCCTGATTATCATCGACTTTCAAATCTCTTCGAGACTTGGCCTGACCAAGTGCATGACGATTAACATTTCCCAAACGGCTTGGTTGACCCGCCTCCCTTGGTTTGCTAATGGTTGTTTCCTTCGGGACAAAGTGGGAGGAGTTCCCGATTTTTCGGGAGCTCAGACACTACTTGCATTGCTCTTGACCTGACTAGTGGCAACGCTGAAGGTGTTGTGTCACTAGGAGGGCACGGCCTGGCTAGTTCCATGCTGGATTCCTCTGTGCTCCTGAGCTAGCCTGGTGAACCAGCGCCACCCGCTGGACGGCAAAATGTTTTGTCTACGGGTGGGTCTGGCCTCGTAAATATGTGTTTTGAATCAAAGTGGGCAGGGTTTTGAGGGAAGGTTGTTCTCATCAACAATCTTCGGATGTATTATGCATCGAGGCCAGACTAAATTAGACATCCACATTTAGTCTGGTTTATCAGGCTACTCCTGAGCGGCTCATTCTTTCACACAAAAAACTGTCTGAATGTTTAAGTGCTTTATTTTATACACATTTGGCTAAGGCCAAGTGACATCTGATTCTGATCATTTGGATGGATGAGCCAATAGGCTAATTTTAGTAATACTGTACTTCTCTTATCTGTACAATATCCAGTATGTTTTTTCCAGAATTATTTTGCCTGACAATGAACAATGGTAAAAAACATCAACAATACATCTTTAGAATATATTTATTTACACGTTGAAATTTTGAATAGACTGCATAAATATGCGCACTACACCTGTCACTGTTAAAATCCAAAGCAGCAGTAAGCTACACAAGAGGGAGGAAGAAACACAATATGGAACTGCCTAGCCTACAATGTTTTTTTTCCTCCTGTGAGCTGTTGCCGATGTGGAACGTCGCCCCGCCACTCGGCGGGAATGTTTATGCATGTTTTCAACTTAAAAGGGGGTGCTGCGTGCCGGGAAAGGCTGAAACCTCAAGATGTGGAACTCTGCCACCACATTGTCTGCCGCTGGCTGCCGTCTTGGAAAACTTGTGTAATCATGCCTTAATATCCTTCCTGGGCTGCCCGGCCTCTGAATGGAAGGGAACTTCCTACCGAGCGCTCCTTGATGCAGGGGCTTCCACCGGACCGCACCTCGCCTGATTTGACACGGTAGGGAAAGCATGTTTATCAGTGCGTAATTGTTCATAGGATTGCTTGTTTGTTTGTTCGTTTGTTTTTATTACGAGCGCAGTTTATGCTCCGTTTTTTTGTAGGCCTACTTTACTGTGACTTTTGATCAGCCATGTGACAGGAGTTAGTTTACTGTCAGTGTCATTCACACCATCAGATCATGCGCGTACAGTAGCCTAATGTTTATTAACGGTAGGCCTCTGTTTTAGATGGAGCTAACGGGCTTTGTCATCCTGTGCGTTCTGATGCACGCGCCGCAGCATGCGATGTCACAGGAGAACGTCACCTTTCCAGAGGAACCGGACCGTAAGTTGATTTTTACAACAACCCACACAGATTGTGTTTCATATTAACATGTTAACATGCTGTCTGAGGATTTATAATGGGCTTGGTTATGTGAAACGGTTTTGGGAACTTTGGGAGCTGGTATCCTGATACTTTGCCATATATAGATATGTCCTCATTCTGACAAATGTCATAAAAAAAACCCAAAAAGAGACCTATCTAAATACAGTTAAGTAGACCTAATAATAATAATATGAGCTAACGAGTGCCTATTTGCTGGAAAAACTGCAAATAGTGTCTTTACAAAAACTTTCAAAATGACTTTTTCGCTTCAAAATGGCAGTCTGGATAGGCAACACTGCTGGAGGAGATTTTTAGAGGAAAAAAAAAGTCCAAATGGAAAACTCCCACAGAAGAGAGAGAGCCTAGTGACTAATTTTAGGTCCAGGCAGGGCTTCCACTGCGGTACTCTGAATACTTGTTATTATATCCCGGTCACATGGAAACGCAGATACATACAGACATACACAGAGACTGACATACATACACACTCTAGTGATTCATCTTGGGCAGTTTAACCTTTTCCACCTCCTCATAAGAGATCTCTTTTGACTCTGGGAGTACTTTTGGAGATGTGTTGGAGACGTTTATTTCTTTACAATGTTACTGCTGCTGCACTTAACTCATTTGTCTGCTGTTTAAGTTGTGAAATGCACCACTGCATCCCCCTTTACGGGGTAGTACTAAACTAACATGGTGTTGTACGAGGTTGATGAGTTTTCAATAGTTTGGATGTTCGGCCATAGCTTAGGAAACGGGTAGGGTACCTAGGTACAGTATATCTCGAGGGCCGTTTGCGACCCTTGAGGCCGTCTTATTCGCCACTAGATACAATTGTGATGTTATGCAGCTTCACATGAAATATGGCATGATTTGTAAAGGAATCTTAAAAATTACCCTACATTTGCAATTCAGTCAAGTTATATTTCAAGGGGACCTAGAAAAGGCCTTGCCCACTGCCATAGTTGACACACAGAAACATAGATATGGGGGATGCATGCAAACTTGTGTGGATGTCGGATCCGAACAGCTCCTTTCGAAGTGGGGGAAAGTGTGTGTGTGTGTGTGTGTGTGTGTGCGTGTGTGTGCGTGTGCGTGTGCGTGTGCGTGTGTGTGTGTGTGTGTGTGTGTGTGTGTGTGTCAGTGACGTTTCAGCAGTAGCACACGCCAGGATGGCGCAACGGCAACCAGTGCCACTATTGTATGGATTTTTGTTTGTTTGTTTGTTTTAGTGGACTATCTAAGAAGCATATTCATTGCAGCTTATCAACCACTAATTACTAATTAATTTATGGGCATTAGTTGCCGTTGCGCCATCTGACGTCTGAGCCCCAAGAAACGTCAGAGTGTGTGTGTGTGTGTGTGTGTGTGTGTGTGTGTGTGTGTGTGTGTGTGTGTGTGTGTGTGTGTGTGTGTGTGTGTGTGTGTGTGTGTGTGTGTGTGTGTGTGTGTGTGCCTGCCTGCCAGAGTGAGTATGTGCGCCTGGTTTGTAGCAGAAGTATTTGGTGTTGGAGGACCACGCCCATGTCAGCCAGGCCCTGGGAAAGGCCACCAAGAACTCTTGCCAGAACATCCCACCATTCATTACACTGAATGGTACTATTATTACTGCTACCATATTGGCCCAAATATACCGTAAGAATCAGTGGGTGGGTGGGGGTTCTGTCGACTTCTATTCAATATCGTTTTATATTTGGGGCATATTCTAGTACAACTACTACTACAGGCCTGATATGATTAGTTCTAGTATTAGTCCTGTTGTTGTTACTGCTGCTGCAGCTACTGATACTACTACAACCACTACTACTGCAACTACTACTGCTATTACTACTACTACTACTACTTCTAATAATAATAATGATAATAATAATTTATAATTTATTATGAGTTATACTTATTTTCACACACACACACACACACACACACACACACACACACACACACACACACACACACACACACACACACACACACACACACACACACACACACACACACACAGACAAACACACACGCAAACACAGGCACCCAAATGTTTGAACATGATCCATGTGACCCCATCTCATCTCCACTGTGTCCTGTGCTGCTGACCTCCACAGGTGGAGTCCTGGACCCCGACCTGATGGACGTGAAGCCCCCCCTGGTGGTCTCCGCCCCCCTGGTGAGCGAGCCGGTCGACCTCTCCACCCCCAGCGAGGCCACCAACCTGCGCTGGGTCACGGCCTACCAGCAGACCAAAGGCAACGCCGGCAACGCACTACCGCCCGACGTGGTGTGCGTGCACAACAACTACACGTCGCGGCAGGAGTGCGTGTGTCGGCCGCGTGGCGTGTGCGCGCTGGGCTTCATGACGCCGGCCAGGGGCTTCTACTGCTACTACTCGCTCCGCGGCCACCAGCTGCTCACCGCGGACTTCCAGCTGCTGCAGAACAGGCGCAACTTCGAGCGGCTGGAGTGGCGGGCGGCAGAGAACGGCAGCGTGCCGGAGCACGGGATCAAGCATTGCCGGCACAACTACGTGGGCCGGAACCGGTACGGGCTCGGCAACGTGCACGCAGAGATGGGCGTCCTGTACCTGCCCTGGGAGGGCCGCGAGTACTGGTACCGGGACTACGAGGTGCTGACGGTGAACCGCGACAAGTACCACCTGCAGGTGAGGAAGCTTACTGCACGGTGTCTTTACATGCGTTACATCGAAAGTCAACGTGTTAAAAAAAGAACACAATTAATTATGAATAGGGGTACGTTCTTAACTACCATGCCAAAAACTCAAAGAGCAGTAACACTTGCAGGTAAGAAAGCTTATTTTATGGTGTCTTTATACAATATGTCAACATCTAACAACAACTTAACACTTACATTTTACATACCTGATTATGACAAGTGATATCTGCAGGTAAGAACCCTTATTTTTTACAGTATCTTTTTTGAGTGTATCTACATGTTGAAGCATATGATACTAGGCTGTATACTTACACTGCCTAGCCCTTACACTGGCATGCCTAGCCCTAACCCTATTTAACTGATGGCCAACCTGGATTTGGAAGCGAAAATCCAGTACCATGTATTCCGTATGAACTGATTTGACCTATCCAAATGCCCTGTATGGACATAATGTCATGGTGTTAGATAGTTAGTTTAGTTACACTGTACATAAAAAATGAATCAGAGGCAGTACAATAAAGTATGATACCACTGAGCTAAAGGTCTAGACCAGGGCCCTGGGGCCAGATGCGGCCCTCGGACAGCAAGGCTCTGGTCCCCTTGAAATACGGATTTTTTGTTCGGAATTTAGAGATAAAAGTATGAGTTCCGTATCGAGCTGAAAAGGGACACGGGACATTAAAATGCAGGAAATTACATCTAAGAAAAGCCAAACTTACTGGGGGAGGACCCCGAGACCCCCTACCTCAATGAAGTGTCCCTTGTTTTTTCTATTGACAGTCGGCAACCATAATACATAAATACATTTCGGCCCCTTTACTGAGGGGAATCTAAAAAACTGGCCCTCGTTGACATTTAATTGAATACCCCTGGTCTAGACTGATATATATGGGGGTGTTTCAGGCTTCGGGAGGGAAGTTTACTAGTGTTCTTCCGTACTCTGCTAGTTGGCATCCGTTCCACCAAGAACAGTGAAATGGTTGATAAAACACCACATAAACATACAGGTGTACACACACACAGGTGTTCAAGATGTCCTATGACACCAAGAAGATGAACGTGAGCACCTTACCTGAGGTGGAGCTGATGGAGTCCAAGTGCATGCCCAACCTCAACAGGACCAGCGAGCTCATCACCGAGGTCTACATGCAGACCAAACATGAGAAGGTGGGTCTCCATCTCTTAAAGGTACACTGTGTAATATGTTTTAGTAGTTTTATTTCCAGAATGCATGCTGCCCATTCACAAATTTTACTTTTTCATGAATACTTACCACAACCTTCAAGTTCCAAGTATTCATTATGACTGGGAAAATGGCACTTTTCATAGATGAAAAGGAGGATCTTCTCCATGGTACGCCATTTTGAATTTCCAGTAAAACTTGTACTTTGGTCATACTAATAGTTTATTACTTTCTAAATATTCATGAAAAGATCAAATTTGGTAATAGGTTAAGGTGGATAAATTGCCTTTCTCAAGGCCACATCATCTATGTATTAGGGCCCTGGAGAGAGCACTAATATCCATCCAAATGCATGCCAACCACAACATCATGCTTAGCTTGAGAGGGTTTGTCCATTTTATGCAGAGTTGTCAAATATCGGTCCAGGAGTAAAAACCATGCCACAGTTTCATCTTGACAGCTCATTTCTGCGCAGTCTGCGCAGTGCACCTACTGTATATCAATTTACTATTGCTGATTAAGAGTCTGGTTTATATTTGTATGTGTGTGTGTGCGTGTGTGCGTGCGTGCGTGCGTGTGTTTGTGTGTATGTGTGTGTGTGTGCGCTTAATTTGGGTGTCTCATACTGTGATTTTGTCTTTGCCCTTTGAAAAAAGCTGAACCAATGGGAGCCCACCCTCATCATGCCGCACATGCTCAGTATAAACTTCTCCGTCAAAGTTCCGGAAGTGGTGCTGGGTAAGGATGTGTCCGCGAGCCCCAACACGCCATCAGACCTGACAGAGTGGAGCGGGCTGAAGCTGCGGCAGAACGTCTCCCTGACGACGCACCACAGCGCGGCCATCACGCCAGGACACTGTTGCCGGGTGACCATGCTGGGACGCAAGATGGAAGTGGCCATGCCCTTCTGGGCACAGGTGAGGAAGCGGTCTTTTGGGATCTTTTGCGGATGGAGCTGAAATGCTCCAAGGAGTACGTGATGTCAAAAACTTTGGGAAGCACTGTTTTAATAGATACTGCATGGACTGTGGTTTGACAGGGTTTGCTTGTCACGGTGTGGTATATGTGTGAATTGTATGGTTTTGGTTATCGTGCGGATTGAGCCATCCCTAGTTTGAATCGTCCGTCCACCCTTCTGTGCACAGGTGAGGAAGGTGTACCTGAGCGGTGCCACGCACGCCGCCTCCATCGTGGGCACCTACCGGAGCACGGAGATGGGGGGCATCAAGGGGGAGCCGGGCCGCTGTGACCCACTGGAAGAGGAGAAGAAGGAGGAGGAGAAGAAGGAGGTGCCGGCGGAACGCACCAAGCCCCTTGAGGCCACCAAGCCTCCACAGAATCCGGGCGGAGGAACCAGTGCTGTGTTTCCTGGGCTGAGCTTCTATGCCAGCCTGGCACTATGTCTGGCAGTGGTTGGTGTTGTTGTGTAATAATGGGTTTGGTGGGGGGCTGGATGGTGGCGGGGATTAGTTTGTATAGTATTATTGAGCTTCCACTGATGCGTCTTGTACAGAGTACATTTTGAAGTGTTAATTCAATGCTCAGAGTAAGACCCCATACACAATATAGAGAGTGTTAATTATGACTATTAATTTAACAATAAGATAGTTTGACACTCTGTCGTCTATAGAGTATATATGGAGAATACTGTATATACTGAATGCATGGACGGATTACTGCACGCGCCTACCGGGCCCGGTCCCAGGGGCCCAAGAGCCAAGGGGGCCCTGAAGCACCTCTGTATTTTCATTCGAATAATGCATTAGAGTCTCTAAAACATTCAACATGTTTTTGTAAACTAGCAACACCCATTGAGGGGGGCCTTTCTTGTTGTCTGGCCCAGGGGCCCGTGGTCATAATCCGTCCCTGACTGTATGGAGTATTATTGTCTATGGTCCTACTCTGTATGAGTTGAATTAACACTGCAGCAATTTACTGTGTACCTCTAAATGTCTTCCACTAAGCTAAGCATTCTGGGGCTCTGTATGTTGATGGGTGTTGCTTTGCTTGGCAAATGGTTTTGCTTTTGCATTGCTGTGGGTGGGACTGGTGGACATGGGCTGAATGAGAATTTCTAAGCAGTAAAAAAATCAAAAGTTGATTCAACACTATTTTGAGAATTATATGGTGCCCTTTGGTTGTAGTGTTGTATTCAACTCATTCAGTGTTGAATTGACATTGTGACTCCATGTATGCAGTGTTAAATTCAACTTCAATCTCAAAGAGACTCAGAGATATGAAATAATATTTAATCAATTGGGACCATATCATCTCAGAACAGTACTAAATGAGCTCTGCATTCTGCTTTCACTGTTACACTCTGTTTTGCCCCATGCCTCAATTATTTCAGCTTGCTAATTTCAGCCTAACACACTCAATTACAGATGCACACACAGTTTAATTTCTCTCTCTCTATCTCTCTCTTTCTCTCTTACACACACACACACACACACACACACACACACACACACACACACACACACACACACACACACACACACACACACACACACACACACACCTGCACAGTCACACACATACGTATGTAGAAATTGCACTTGTAGAATTGCTGATATGGCACACAGTGTCAATATTTAAATAGAGGTTTTACTGTTTTATCTCTTGTTACTGTAAGTGTCAATGCTGGAGCTAAAGACACTTTTGTTTACCTGCTGAGTGCACACATTTATTGTTTGCTCTTTTTTACACAGAGATGAGGAACTATTGTACATAATGTAATGTATTGTTTGCATGGTTTTGCTGCTGCCTAGGCTTTCTTTTATATATTTTTTACACTTTGTTTTGCACAAAGAAAAGGACGTCGTAAATATTGATGTTTTTTTTAATGTCAAGACTTTACTGTCTAGAGATTAGAGACTTCCTGATTCCTCTTCATCGTCTTCTACTCTTCCTCTCTGTTATGGCGTTTACATCCTGTCACTTTAACCCTCTGGTTGTGTTACGGTCAAAAATGACCGTTTTGAAACTTCATTCTTAAATAACTTCTCTATTTTTCATCATACAGAAATGGCACTTCATGATATCCTCCAGCTAACCTATTCAAATGGTCAACATGAAATATAATGAAATTCCTAAAGAATTGTGGAAGATACACCAACTTGTTACATTCATGGTGTTTCGGTCAAAAATGACCGGATCATTAATTTACATCTCCCAAAGTTATATACAGTTATATTACATTAACTTTACTCTCATATTCTTTTTTGTTAGGCTTTTCAGAATACAACCATATGTGCCACATTAGTATAGATGTTTACAGTTAGTTGAAATACTTGAAAAATAACATTTAAATCACATTGGAAATGTTTCAAAAGGATGTCTAAAAGGTATTAATCACAAAATATGCGAATCAGATTTTTAATCAATGTATTATTACCTTTTTTTGTGTAGGCGGTCAATTTTGACCGTTAACACCATGAACGTAACCCAGTTTCTAACACAACCAGAGGGATAAAAAATATACTTAAGGTTTGATGTTCCTCGAAGAACCCTGTGGGGGGAACTCCTACAAGTTCTCTGGTGAACCTTTAGGTGTATAGAGGAACTCCAAGGTTTTCTGAGAGATTCCTCAAAAGACAACATTTTAAAGTGCAGTGTCCCTCTCTCAGTCTCTGACCAATCTCCACTACTGCGCCTTCAGTTTCTTTCATTTGTTTATACTCATTTTCTGGTGATTGTCACACAATTCTGAAAACCTCTCACCTCTCACTCCATTTGCCAAACCCATGAACCAATGCCACTGAACGTCAAACACAATTCCTTCTTTACACTAAAATTTCAGTTCTAAAACACACTTTTTCAAAACTCGAAACTTCACCCACAATTATCTGGATTTGACACAATTTTCATTTAAAAGCCTGGGTTTTCACATGGAATACACTGTCATTCAAAATGTTTAAATCAATTGCCATACAATGTGTATACCTGTTAACCTGTGTGAGGGGTTTTCCCGAAATTGTGTGTAAACAATCGAGAAAAACTGCAAGTTCATTTGGTAACCTGTCTGTGACGACACGGGTATGAGACTTTGTTTGGACTGCACTGGAAAACAGATACACAAGTTAAAAAACAAACTGTATTTCCTCTGCTGTATGTTAAGGACTATCTGTCCTCTGAAGAAATACAGTACAATATTGGCCTGGCAATATTGGCCTGTTGGTTTGAATTTTATTTGTCTGTAAATTGCGTTAGTCGTATAAAAGGACTTCAGGTCTAGTGTGTATAAAGAGT
>NC_085861.1:21751104-21763604 GCF_034702125.1 Engraulis encrasicolus | reverse complement strand
TGTGTGTGTGTGTGTGTGTGTGTGTGTGTGTGTGTGTGTGTGTGTGGTGGGGTGGTAACTGGCCGTGCTCCAAGTCATAGAAAAGTCACTCAATTTCACAAGCATCTGCGGGCCTAGTCACCAGCGTACTTCCCGGCCACACACACACACACACACCGACACACACACACATGTATGCAAAAAGACACACACACACGCATGCATGCACATACACAAACACAAACACACCTGCACGAACGCGCAAACACACACACACACACACGCACACACACACACACGCACACAGGCACACACACACACGCACACACACGCACACACACACACACGCACACAGGCACACACACGGTCCCAGTTGCTGAACACAGAGAGAGGAAATAAATTGCCAATAAACAATGTGGGCGCACTTCCCTCTGGGAGCTGGATCTGGAAAGCACATCGTCTGCTGATGACAAAAAAGTTCCATTCTGCCCATAAAAAGTCTCTCAACATGAGCTGATGCCAGTGGCAGAAAGAAGGCTGGCTGACTGGCTGACTGACTGAGTGAGTGAGTGACTACTGAAATACTGACCTTTTATGTATTTAAAAAATAAAATAAAAATGGATTGACAGTGGAGTGAATGTACCGCACGTATGTAAGTTTGTGCCTATGCTTAATTTCCCCCCGGACCACTCTACTCTACCACTGAGTGCTTCACTACTGACTTTTTGATTTCGTTTGTTTGTTTGTTTGTTTTTTAATGCCTGGTGACCCTATGTATCTATGCGTCTATGTTTAATATTTGCGTGATCAATAAAGTATCTCAACTTTACTTTAACAACTGCCTGCCTGACTGAATGCATGACTCACCAGGGTTGATGAGCACCAGTGCGCTGAATATCGCCACCTGGGGGTCAGTAAGCCTCAGTGCACTCATGCTGTCGGCGAAGTCAAACACGGCCATGATCAGGTCACCGCACACTGGGGCAAACAGAGAGAAGGGAAAACATTTTTTACAATCACAATCTGTTTCTGCTACATAAAATGAAAACAAGGAAGTAAATGAATAGTGTACTGTGCAAAGAAGTGTAAGTTATACAGTGTTTAATAATAACAACAACATAGTACTACTTAGCATAATCATAAAAAAGAATGATTTATGAAAAGTGTTATTTGTGTTGCCTTTCCGTTATAATGCGATCTCACTTTCAAAACATAAATCACTGTATCTGAACTGTGTAGTATGCAAACAAATAGAGAATGGAGTTACAGAGAGCTTTAAACACCTCAGTTCCCTGCACTGTGTAGAATGTAAACAAATCGACAATGGACTCACGGAGATTTTTAAACACTTCAGTTCCAGCGAACTTCCCATCAAAGAACACAGTGCTGTTCTCTGTGTTAAACAGCCTACTCATTCTCACCAGCACCACCTCCATTGAGCCTGAGAGAGAGAGAGAGAGAGAGAGAGAGAGAGAGAGAGAGGAGGAGAAAGAGAGGAAGAGAGAGAGAGAGAAAAGGGTAAAGAGAGAATGAGGTAGGGGTAGACAGACAGAGGGAGAGAGGGGAGGAGGGAGAACGAAAAATTGGAGGATGAACTCTTTACACCTCACACATGTTACATCTCCTGTCATCATCATCATAGTCATCATCATCATAGTCAAACCTTGCTGCATCATCTTTATTGTGCTTAACCCCTTACCGCAGAGCTTGTTATAACTTTATTGTCACCAACATTGTCATGGCCATGTATTACACTTTAATTACAATGTAATTTACTCTTTTACTTGAGGCTCTCTGCATTGTTTTAGCAATGTTGTTATGGTGTAGTTGAGTGTTTTCAGCAAAGGGTGAATAGGCCCGTCGACGGGTCCATCTGCAGTAAGAGGCTACATGTTGACTTGGGTGGAATCTGAAATGTTAACATGGTAGGCTACACTAGTGGTGTTAAAGGGGTATGCCACTATTTTGGGGCTTTATACAGTTAAAATCGTTGGCCAAGGTTTATAAAGGTGGTAAAGCGTCTTATTTTTCATGTAAGCCATTGTCTTGCTTTAAGACAAGTTAAAAGAGGGAATATGTCGCTAAGCTAGTGAAAGTCAATGCATCCGTGTGCTTAGCGACATATTCCCTCTTTTAACTTGTCTTAAAGCAAGACAACGCTTAACTTGCAAAATAAGACACTTAACCACCTTTATAAACCCCAGCCAACGATTTTAACTGTATTAAGCCCCAAAATAGTGGCATACCCCTTTAATGGAGGCAATGGATGCCAACTAGCAGAGTTCGGCGTAGAACGTTAGTAAAGCGGTTAGTAAAGGGGTGTCAGACTTGTCGCTCAAAGATTGCCAGTTCGATTCCCAACCTGCCAGATTGGTGGGGGGAGTAATTAACTAGTGCTCCCCCCCCATCCTCCTCCATGGCTGAGGTACCATGAGCATGGTACCGTTCCGTTGCACTGCTCCCTTTCGAGCGCCATTGGGGGCTGCCCCCTTGCATGGGTGAGGCATAAATGCAATTTCTTCGTGTGCTGTGGACTGCTGTGCCACAATGACAATGGGAGTTGGAGTTTCACTGTTGGGTTTTCAGCCTTCGCTTCGCTACTGTATCAGTAGTACAGGGTGCTATCGTGCTGTGCCTCCCATGCCCAAACTAGAGCCTTGACTAGCAGGTGGCGTGTTCAAGCCCAGAGTGGGCAAAAAGCTCAGAGGAATCCGTCTCCATGGAGGGTGGGAGATGGTCTGAGCTTACTCTGCCATTTAAATTTATTGGAGTTTCGAATTAAAATTAAAATTCAAATTGTGCTTTATTAGCATGACTGTTACGATATAGTGCTGCGAAAGCCAGGCTCGCGAACTAGCCGCAGGATCCCCTCAGCTCCACTCACCGCTCTTGAGCAGGTTGATCTGGTCGTTCTGGCGGATCTGGCGGAACCCCGGCAGCCGCTTGGCAAACTCCACCACGTACTGCACCGCATCACTCAGCCTATCAGCACACAGCTGCCACATCTCATCCACACTCTAGGGAGAGGGAAAGAGAGAGAGAGAGAGAGAGAGAGAGAGAGAGAGAGAGAGAGAGAGAGAGAGAGAGAGAGAGAGAGAGGGAGGGAGGGAGGGAGAAAGAGAGAAAGAGAGAGAAGGGGGGAAGAGAGCGAGAGAGTGAGAGGGAGAGGGAGAGGGGTGGGTAAAGAAAGAGGGGTGGGTAAGAGAGAGAGAGAATGTGAGACAGATAGAGAAAAGGGACGAAAGAGAAGAGATTGAAAGAGAGAAAGAGAAAGACAGAGATAGAGATAGGAGGTTTGTAGACAGTGAGGAGCGGGCAAGAGAGAGAGACAGAGAGAGCGAGACAGAAAGACAAACAGAGAGATAGACAGACACAGTGAGAGTGAGAGAAGTTGATATAGAGATAGAAATACATAGGGAAAGACAAACAGATTATTTTTGACAACAAAGTAATATTGTTGTTCAGCCAGAAATGAGACTGTGAGTGGTACAATAGTGAAAGTGAAAGCAGTGATGGCCTGGCAGAGGAGGTATGGACAGTGAGACCTCTAGATTTAACCACTGAGGAAACAGGAGGGCCTGCAGCTGCGGTGAGAGTGAGAACAGGGGAAAACATACATAGCAGCCTGTGTGTGTATTCTGTAGTGAGCTCTGTGTAGTGATATTATGTGTACACACAGACGTCCTTGTAGATGTACACTGTATTAAAGTATGTGCGAACAGGGTATCATGAAGTTATACTGATAGTACTGATGGTATGGTATGATATATACCAATACAGGAGGGCTCTGGGCCCGGGGGCAAGTGCCTTGCTTGCCCTCCCTATAGCTCTGTCCCCGTGTGTGTGTGTGTGTGTGTGTGTGTGTGTGTGTGTGTGTGTGTGTGTGTGTGTGTGTGTGTGTGTGTGTGTGTGTGTGTGTGTGATAATATAATATAATATCATATAATATAATATAATATAGTGTGTGTGTGTGTGTGTGTGTGTGTGTGTGTGTGTGTGTGTGTGTGTGTGTGTGTGTGTGTGTGTGTGTGTGTGTGTGTGTGTGTGTGTGTGTGATAATATAATATAATATCATATAATATAATATAGTGTGTGTGTGTGTGTGTGTGTGTGTGTGTGTGTGTGTGTGTGTGTGTGTGTGTGTGTGTGTGTGTGTGTGTGTGTGTGTGTGTGTGTGTGTGTGTGTGTGTGCGCCTGCGTGCGTGCGTGCGTGCGTGCGTGCGTGCGTGCGTGCGTGCGTGCGTGCGTGCGTGCGTGCGTGCGTGCGTGCGTGCGTGCATGTTTTACTGTGTGTTATTGTATACTGTACCTTGCTGTGGTACATGTGTATCTCCTCTCTGGTGAAGACCTTCCAGCGCAGAGCCTGCAGCTCCTCCACACGGAACTGAGACGTCTCCCTGTGGGAACGCACAATGCTCGCACACAACTCCTCTGCAGCACACCAACACACACACACACACACACACACAGGAGTATTATTATATTATTGATGTTCTATGATATACAGTATTATAATGTATAATATGCATGTATGATGTTATGTTTTCTGATACTACATGATGTTGTATTGTACCTATGTGCTGTAATGAGGTAGGGTATTATGATCTCATAATGTACCTACAGTATATGAGCTGTAATGAGGCAGGGTATTATGATGTCATAATGTACCTATGTGCAGTAATGAGGTAGGGTATTATGATGTCATAATGTACCTATGTGCAGTAATGAGGTAGGGTATTATGATGTCATAATGTACTGTACCTATGTGCAGTAATGAGGTAGGGTATTGGCAGAAGGCGTCTTCGTGGTCGTAGGGGCGGAGACTCATGTCAGTCGTGGACATGCCCAGTGGACCCTGCTCTGGGGAGGACTGCCTTGAGTCAACACCTGATACATACACGTAGGCACACGCGCACACACACACACGCAATGACACACACACGTAATAACATGGGAAAAGAAAATCAGATAATGGCATTAAAATAAAATGGCTTAAAATCACACATGAAGAAAAACACTTTTTTTGTTGTTTTTGCTACATGCCACAGTAAGTACAACATATACATGTGCAAACTGTAGCTTACATTAAAACAAGTCCGACAAGCGAACAACAGATGCGTCCATCTATGCTTGGTTCTCAACCATTTTTGCCCAGACGCCCCCCAGGGCTCCTCATAACCTGTTAAGGCAATTTATCAATAAGACTAACATGTAGCCTACAAATATGCCTGGATTTGAAAAGGTATCATGGGATTTCAAATAGATCAACTAAATTCCAAATTACCAGATATTATTAGTAGCCTATTCAGGGCTGTAGGGCCTAAACCAGTGGTTCTCACACTTTTTCCATCATTCCCCCCCTCAAAGGGTCTGGATGCGTCCGAGCCCCCCCACCTATGAATTACTATCCAAATTCATGACAACTAATAGTATAATGTTGAAGAGGGCTTTAAACGTATTGGCTTTTTGGCGAGACAGAAAATCATTTTCTTAGGGGGGAAAAATCAGATGTCACACGCCGGTGTCGTGCCGAAAAGCGAGTCCCTGCCAGAACACAAGTGCCCTCATTGAAACCAATGGAAACCAATGACCAATTTTTCAGATAGTTTTTACCCATTTTTGCAGATAAATCCGACACAATTTAAGATGGAAAGTCTATCAATAAAGCATCTGCATTCCTTCTGGAAGTACCACAAAGAGCTGGTTACAATTTCAGTATTATTTCCATAAAAGAATCAAAGAATTGTCATAACAAATGTTACGGTTTCATTCAAATAGCTCATATTAAGTGGAGGACGAGTAATGTTTCATAAGCATATGTTTAGTTCATTAATTATGTAGTTCATTAAGCAAAAATTTGTATAATTTTCTCTCAAAAAATGTCATTGGTTTCAATGAGGGCACTCGCTTTTTGGCACGACACCCCCTCTGTGATGCCTCCGTGCCCCCCCAGGGGAGCTAACGCCCCACTTTGAGAAACTCTGGCCTAAACTAACACCCCCCCACCAGCCAAAATGGCCAGTAAATGTTAATCTAGCCAAACACACTAGTAATGGGTGAGAAAATGGTTAGTAAGTTGGTCTTTACTTTTCTACTAGCCAAACTGACATTTCACCAGCATTTGCCCATTTGGCCCAGTTATATGAACCATTAGGTTAAGCCTACTATCACGCCATTTCAGCATCAGGTGCAGGAAATACTATAAACATCGATAAATAATTAATACATAAAAGCGTTGGGGGGAGTCATTGTCTTTATGGTTCAATCATGGCATTTAAAATACTGTCAGTCGTGCACGCTGTGAAATGAAAGTCAATCAGAAGGGAGCGAAACGCGGGTGGGCGCAATATCGTCCTATGTTTCTCAAGAACGGGGCTTGCTACGCTTCTCAGCCTCCTCAAACCTCGCGGCCGGCGGTCAGCCTGCCTCTCGCGGCTGGGCTGACGGACCCTGCAGACCAGGCGAGATAGCAAAGAAACGGCGAACGATCGTTTGCACACATTACCCACTCACACAGTGTCTACATGGCTTAAATGCGATTGCGTGTTGGTCCTAGATAACATTTAAGCCCCGTTACATCGTTATAAAAGTACTACGAGAACAAGAAGTAGCTTGTTTGTTGCTGCCTGGTTGTGGTATGTTAACAAATGCTAACTGTAGCTTACCCGGCCAGGTAAAAACATCGAGTGATCAAATGACAATGTAGGGAAACCTATTTGTGTCAAAGAAGTTCGTAGTGCATTTTTAAACCAATCCATGATAGTCATGGTATTTATAAGCCCATAGGCCTATGCTCTTTAAATTAAGCAACAACTTTTTTTGTTGGAAATCACAGAAATCGCCGCCATGTTTCTCTGAAAATGTTGGCCTGGCCAAAGGCAATGAGCTGTTGTTGCTAAAGGCTGAACTGACTGTGCCGCCCTGTGGACACAGAGGGAATTACAATTCAGAAACGGACCAGGGGGTCAGGATTTGGCTGATTAGCTTCGCCGATTAGCAAGGCACTTCCTCGTCGCAATTCCACCACCACTTTGCTCAAAGAGGGTGGACGCAATTGGTGGGTGCGCGAGTTTAGTATTGGGCACACATACCTATACAGGTATGTGGTTGGCCACCTCCATGCATCCAATGCCCGTCTTCCATATATCTTTCTGGTCAATCGTAAGTCAGTCATTAACGTGGCACGTAATTGGCTGAGTAAACTGGTGGTGGAAACGACTCCATCTTTGAAGCTGAAAAATTTGTTCAATTTTGGCTGAATTCACTAGCCTAGCATTTCCCATTGAAATGACTGGAGGCGGGACTTATTCACTCTCTCCAGTTCTTATACTACCTCCATGGGACGGACGGACGGACGGACGGACGGACGGACGGACGGACGGACGGACCAACGGACAGACAGAACCTCTTATAGCTGTTGTTGCTAAGGGCTGAACTGACTGTGCCGCCCTGTGGACACAGAGGGAATTACAATTCAGAAACGCATCACGGCGGGCGGACGGACGGACGGACAGACGGACCAACGGACAGACAAAGCCTCTTATAGAGATGCGTTGGATGCATCTAAAAACATGCATGTACTGTACTGTATGTGTTTCTGCCTATATCGCCACACAAAAAGACTAACACCTACTGTGTTCTCTGTCTCAAATCTGCTGCTGCAGAGATGACTGAAATCTAAAGGTACTTTGCTGCAGTGTGTGGACCAATGTGTCTGCAGGGCTCTCAAGTCTCACTCTTTGAGAGTGTGACACACTCGTCTGAGCGAGTTCACACTCTCACACTCCACACATGGTATTTCACACTCTGAAGTTTTGATAACTTATCCAATCGGCGCACATTAATTCATCCAACCTATCCACAGACGCGTCAGAAATAGGTAACAGCGCTTCTGTGTTCAGACTAGTTACCACGCTATTCAGCCAATCAGAAAATAGATTTTTCGGTTGTTGGGCAGATCAGAGCAGTGGATCAGAGTTTCATCCAATAGCGCGTGCAGCGGAGTTCAGAGAGAACTGTAAAATTTACGAATTGCAAGTAGGCGAACTGGAGACGCAGGAGCCAGGACCATAAGGTGATAACTTCATACAGGTGCAAATATGAGACTTGTATTAGTTAGGCTACTGTTTTTACTCGTATACCAATATTTCCAGCCCATGTAGCCTTGACAGGGACGTTAAAAGAGAGCAACAACGCTAGCTAGGCTATAACCCCAGCTGATTGTTTGATGATCATCCCTCCCAAACATGATTGAACGTGGAGACAAGAGGAGTGGGAGGTGGTCAAATATTAGACAGACTGGAGAGAATGGAGGAATGCAGAGGTAGTGGTAGAAGAGAGGGCAAGTAGGCTAAAGAAGTCAGGGGCAACCAATAGTGCTGGAGATATCATGGTATTGAATGAAAAAGGGTATTATTTGGGTCTGATGCCTAAAAAAAGTGATTGGACTTTATTTTAATTTGGCTGATAATGTCAATGCACAATAAAGAACATATGCCTACAGGTTGCCTATTTTAGGCTATCCCCTGAACATTGTCTAAAATCATCCCCCTCAATGAAAATGGTCGAAAATCACCTCCTTATAAAATATACATCCCTTCTTCACATTGTGTTAAAATTGCACTTTCAACAACTACATTTTCAAAATTTTCTCGGGGGAGAAACCCCCAAACCACCAATAATTAGAATCAATCTCTGACCATCCCCAGCTGCTTATAGGTTATTTTACAACTCGAGCACTGGTTAGGATTAAGCATATTGAATACATAGTGTATTTGGTCTAATCAAACTTTTTAACTAGCTGGGTTGAAGTGAAACCTAGTGTCGATAGGACGATGGGTGATGATGGGTCGATGCCCCCCCCCCCCCCCCCATTTATCTGGGGCACCCACATCGCCTCTGCTGTTGGGAAGGCCCAGCAGCGCCTTTTCTACCTGAGGAAGCTGAGGAGCTACCACATCCCCAGACCACTGCTGGTGAACTTTTACAACTGTGCCATCAGCAGTGTTCTGACCTATGGGTTCCTAGTGTGGTTCTCCAGCTCCTCCAAAGCAGATCAGCAGGCACTCCAGCGTGTGGTGAAAACAGCAGGGAAAATCACTGGAATGCCTCTCCCAGAGATTAGTACCATCTACACCACACGCTGTCTACGGAGAGTGCATAACATCCTGCGTGACAGCCACCATCCTGCCTACCATCTGTTCCAACAGCTACCCTCAGGTAAAAGGTACAGGTTCCTTCAGAGCCGCACCGAAAGACTGGCCAAGAGCGTTTACCACCAGGCCATTAGACTTTTGAATTTGCAGGACTGCTGAGGAACATTACTGTCTTAAATGTTATCCATCTATCCTTTGGACATTCTGTGTGTGTGTGTGTGTGTGTGTGTGTGTGTGTGTGTGTGTTGTGTGTGTGTGTGTGTGTGTGTGTGTGTGTGTGTGTGTGTGTGTGTGGTGTGTGTGTGTGTGTGTGTGTGTGTGTTTGTGTGTGTGTGTGTGTGTGTGTGTGTGTGTGTGTGTGTGTGTGTGTGTGTGTGTGTGTGTGTGTGTGTGTGTGTGCGTACGCGCGTGCATGTTTGAGAGAGGGGGGGGGGGTGTCGTATTATGCACTTAATCTCTGCTGCACTTTAAGTGGGATGGGGGGGCTGGGGGGGTCAAGCACTGGTGTCACTTTTACCTCGTTTTGCACTTTACTTGGAAACCTGCTACTACTAAGTATTGTACCCCAAACACAATTTCGTTGCCTTTTTGACAATAAATTCTTGAATCTTGAATCTTGAATCTTGAATCTTATTTATTTATTTATCTAAATCTCACTCCAAACAATCTTCAAAACTTGAGAGCCCTGTTGTCTGTTTATTTGCCTGGTTCACACCAGGCCATATCACACGTGATATATGGTCTGGAGACAACCAACTGAAGTTTTTGTAGAGGAGATGTGGTTTACGAATGCCCGGAGCCGTTACCAATGGATCAATTGGTGTGTAGCCCATAGCCAATCGTCTCAATTCTATTCAAACAAACTGCAAGGTTCCCTGCCTCAGGCTAACACTTTGGAACGAGCATCCATGCGGTCTTTCAGAAAGGAACGATTGTGCAAAGCGGATTTCCCAGGCTGTCTTTCTATGTGTTACAACATACATCTGCACACACGAAGTTAGGACTAATGTGCATCTGTCTCACCCCTGCTGTCGGTGAGTCCGCTGCGGTCCCCCCTCCTCCGGTAGAGTAGGCCCGAAGCCTGGAGCTCGCCTGGGGGGCACATCAGATACGGGTGCACCTCCGGAGCACAACGCTGCATCTCGGGGTCCATGTGGATGGGGTAGGCCAAAGCCAGGGGCTGGAGTATCGGCGGCGACCCGTCAAGGGGGTCTTTGACTGGGCAGTAGGTGGAGAATGTCTGGGCCTCCATGGAGTTGGCCTGGATACGCTGCTGCTGCTGCTGCCGCTGCCGGTGACGCTCCACTTCGGCGATCAGGGAGTCCCTCTGGCGTTTGGACATGCGGCCGAATTTCACCGCTGGACCGCACACATACAAATGACCGTACACACACACACAGACACAGAGACACAGAGAGAGAGACACACACACACATACACAAACACACACACACACACACAAGCGTATACACACACAGAAACGTACACACACAATTAATGACGTGAAGTGAGATGACACAGCAACTAAAGTTCTGTTTTTCAGAGATAGCGTCACATGCTCTATTTTCTTTTCTTTTCTGTTCTTTTCTTTCTATTTCGCTTGGTTTTGTTTCATTTGATTTCCAGCTTTTAATAGCATGCAACAGGCATATGAAGATGACAGGTAAGGTGGTTCCCATAGACACAAAAAATCTCCAAAAGAAGCTCTGGAAAACCTAAATAGCATTATGTATCTCGTTGATGTATCTCTAAATAGCATTATGTATCTCATTGATGTATCTCTAAATAGCATTATGTATCTCACTGTATGTACTTAGTATATTTTTGGTTATGAAGAAGCAACAACTGCCACCCATGAGACTTTTTGTTTGACACCCCACTATAGGGCTTGTTACATGCTATTTAAACCTCACTGGCCCTGGTTTGGCATACACGCACGTATGCACGGACACATATATACACACACACACACACACCCTCTCCTCTCCTCACCATCGCGGCTCATGCCCTGGGCGACGCACTTCTTGAGGCGGCAGCTCTGGCAGCGGGTGCGGCTAGAGCGATCGATGGGGCAGTTGCTCTGGCGGGAGCACGAGTACGACACACTTGCCTGCTGGCTACGCCGGAAAAAACCCTGAGAGAGAGAGAGAGAGAGAGAGACAGACAGAGTTTAATGCATATGTTTCGCTCCTAGACCACATAAAAACAAAAGCAACCTTGAGGTGGAAATAAATGTTACTGAACATAGTCTATGTGTCACTTTTTTAACGAAATGTTTTAACTTCATTTTATTTAATTTTTGCCCACAAACTCAATAGAAGCAACAACAAGAAGGTGTGTGTGAAGAATAGATTATGAGAGGAGAGGCGGTGGTGGGTAGTCAAGGCCCCTGTATCCTCAATAAAATGTGTCTTTATTCTTGGGTCAAAGACATTTTTTTGGGCTCAGACGTCAAGTTGCGCAACAGTATGCAATGCCCATAACTTAATGTATAATTGGTGGTTGATATTCCGCAATGAATATGCTTTTTAGATAATCCACTGAAAACAAACAAACAAAAAAGTCCATACAATAGGGACACTGGCTGTTGTCACGCTGACTTGACGTGTGCTACTGGTGAAACCGTGGCGTGACGTGATTTCATGACAGCAGGGGCTTTATAAGTGCTCACCTTACAACCTTCGCAGGTGATGACGCCATAGTGAACGCCTGATGACTTGTCCCCACAGATCTTACAGGGGATCACCTCAATCTGAGCTGTGGAGCAGAGAAGACAAGAGAAGGATGAGAAGAGAAGAGAAGAGAAGAGGAGAGAAGAGAAGAGAAGAGAAGAGAAGAGAAGAGAAGAGAAGAGAAGAGAAGAGAAGAGAAGAGAAGAGAAGAGAAGAGAAGTGAAGAGAAGAGAAGAGAAGGATGAGAAGAGGAGAGGAGAGAAGAGAAGAGAAGGATGAGAAGAGGAGAGGAGAGAAGAGAAGACAAGAGAAGAGAAGACAAGAGAAGAGAAGACAAGAGAAGGATGAGAAGAGAAGAGAAGAGGAGAGGAGAGGAGAGGAGAGGAGAGGAGAGGAGAGGAGAGGAGAGAAGAGAAGAGAAGAGAAGAGAAAGATCACCTTGATCTGAGCTGTGAGAGAAAGAGATAAGAGAGAGGGGTGATGACATGAGCATACAACATGCAGATAGCGAGTTACATACAGAGAGAGAGAGAGAGAGAGAGAGAGAGAGAGAGAGAGAGAGAGAGAGAGAGTCAGAGAGAGAGAAAGAGAGTCAGAGATCTGTCAATCTGTCAACATGTGTTTGAACACATGGGGGAAGCACTGAGCTTGTAGATAAATAGACAGATGGTTGAGTGTTGCAAATTGCAATCC
>NC_085861.1:21738604-21743604 GCF_034702125.1 Engraulis encrasicolus | reverse complement strand
TGTGTGTGTGTGTGTGTGTGTGTGTGTGTGTGTGTGTGTGTGTGTGTGTGTGTGTGTGTGTGTGTGTGTGTGTGTGTGTGTGTGTGTGTGTCTGTGTCTGTGTGTGTGTGTGTCTGTCTGTGTGTGTGTGTGTCTGTGTGTGTTTGCACCCTGATCTGGGGCATTTGGTAGGGCACCCACAATAGCGTGGGGCTAACCTAAAATAAACAGAAGATCCGGAACATCATTGTTTCTTTGTGTGTCGCGCGTGTCTCTTCATGCACGCATGCGTAAGTGTGTGTGTGTGTCTGCATGTGCACGTGCATGCATGCTACGTTAACTGCCTCTATTTACGGCCAGGAAAATGTGTATGAATGGCAAGGATAGGCCAGAAACCCACAACACAGCCCTTTTAGTAACAGATACCCCACTTCCCGTTCACCCCATTATACAGTGAATGGCCACAGTTCACCTAGTTGGTGGTCGCAAGCGAGCGCAGAGTGAATGGGATCCTATTTGGCTAGGCGGTTAATCTTCATGATTGTCCTTGTGTATACTCCTCACTGAAACCTGAAAATATTACAGTGGTTACCGAGAGACCAGGGCCGTCTCTAAAGAATGGGCTGAACGGGCTGCAGCCCCGGGCATCACCGCTAGGGGGGGCCTCCGGTCGCGAAATGTCAAATGACAAAAAATAATAGAAGAAAAAATATATAAAACGAGCGAAAATGTCGAGCCATAGGAAACAGGAGAGCGGAAGAAAAAAACGAAAATGAGTAGAAATAAAAAAGGAAAGAGCCAAATAATTATTACAGAAAACACCCAAATTAACCAACCTGTGGAGTGGTCAGCCTGCGGTAGCGGCTACCACCAGCAAAGATTTTTTTCGGTACACTGGTCCTCGCACAACTCTCGAGCAGCATGTGGCTCGCCTTTGCAGCTCGTAAGGTTAGTCTACTGTACGGTCAGCATGAAAAGGGTACTGTTGTGCTGGCTGTCTATCAGCTGTCAATAACGCCACGCGGACTTACTAAAGCCCTGATCAAAAAGCGAACCGCGAGATATTACATTCCTCACGCAACGTTTTGGCGCTGCGCGTGCATAGTAGGCTGCATCAACATGGTAGGCTACGATTTCGCGACATCGGCAACTTCGTCAGCATTTAAGATAGTGTTAGTCATGTCAACGTTATTTTTTTGAAAGATGTAATTGCTGTCAATGCCAACAGACAGTCAATTAGTTTCTAGTCGCTGAAACACCTTAAAAATAGCGACAGATAAGAGAGAAGGTGGGAGTCTTTGACAGTGAGAGAAGGCGGGACATATCTCACAGACGCACGCCTATGGCAAGCTGTTTTAACATATAGTTTTTTTAAGTGACAAGTTTTTTTTTTTCTTGTAGGCCCATGTAGACCATCCTAATTTGAGTTTATAATTTCTAATATATCAGTTTCAGTAGCCTACAATCTTAAATAGCCCTAGTGTAATATTGTATGCAATAATTTGTTTCATTAGTAGGCCTACATTGGATAGGCATATAGCCTACTACATTTAGACTGATAGGTTGGCAAATAGCCTACATTTCCATTGTGGAATATTATATTAGACCTACATAGGTTATCTACACAGTACATATGCAAATTATTATTAATTATTTTATTTTATTAATTTAAAAAATATTTTTATTTTATTTATTATTTATTTTATTTATGATTTATTATTATTTTTGGGTTTTGCGCGCTATGCGATTAATCACGATTAATCACAGAAAGTCATTGAGTTAATGCGATTAAAGATTTTCATGTTTGCCCACCCCTAGAAATAATATCACCAGTTAACTTTAAACGGTATCTGTCATAGATTGGTAGGCCTACTGTGTACGCTGATGTGTCAGTGGGTTTGTGTGACGTCATGCGTCAGAACATGATATGAAGGGCCCCATCCGGGTAATTAGCCCCGAGCCTCAGAAAGTGTTAATCCGGCTCTGCGAGAGACCCATATGCATTTCAGAACAATGCAATGATCCAGAAATGTTCTTACAGGTTGGGCAGTTTGGGAGTCAAAATCTGATTGGGTAATGAAGAATGCACGGCAGCTAACATAAGCCAGATGTAGGGCTTGATTAACCGTTGGAGTTCAAGATGCGCTTTCAAGATGGCCAACATTCAAGATTGGCCACAGAGTCAACAGCATCAACGTTTTGGAATAGAGTTCCACCCATTTTCATTGTGACTAATTGAGTTTGTATTAATCGTCTAGAGCAAAAAAAATGAAGACACACTCCTGTAGTTGCCAATGCAGGTTTTCTTTTACTGTAAAGTGTTCGGTCAGCAGTGTTACAAAAAAAATAAATAAAGATCACAGAAAGTTGTTATTGGCTGTCTGAAAAGTCGTTAGAAATCGTAGATGACATCACGATGTCACCTAAGATGTATAAAACGTGCCTACATGTCAACTTTCATAATGCAAAAGGGGATAGCTAGCGACTTTTTACATATAAGAGCTAATCTGCAGCCCTGTTTATCCGTGGGAAACACTTCTGACTGTGGCGCAGTTACAATTATTTTGAAAAACATTGATTTTGTCACTGAAGATGAGTTTGCTTAAGTCGCCAGATTCGCCAAAAAGTCGCTTAAAGCCGGGCATACACTGTGCGATATTTTCACTCGTGGGTCCGCAGCTTCTGCTCACACTGCACAATGGAATTTCACTGTTTAAAAGTTCACAACTCACGACTCACGTCCTCACACTACACGAGCCGACAGTCTGATGCGAGCGAAATGCTTCCACCGTACGACGCGACAGGCATGTTTCCCCGGTCTGCAGAGGAGGGAACATGCGCACCTGAGGTGGAGATGAGGTCGCGCTCAACAGCGAATCGCACGGCCCTATTAATTTGTGCATGTGAAGTGTCAAATCGGGTCGTAGCACTGCTTTAACTGTGCGATTTACGCACGAGCCACGACCAGAATTTCAAACCGTTTTGATTTCCTTGCGACCCTGCGATTGCACGATCGTGAGGCAAACTCGCTTGTCGTTACCCCATGTACACTGCACGATGCGAGACTCACGATTGACCTGCGATTGAGCAAGAAATCGGCCCGACTCTCAAAAAGTCGTGCGAGTGCCAAATCGGGGCAAAAGTCGCACAGTGTAAGCCCAGCTTAAGTCGCTAGATGAGGTTTTTAGTCGCCAGAGACGGCTAAAAGCCTAGGACAAAGTCGCTAAATTAGCAACACCTCTTCTGATATATTGACTTTCTAGCCAATGGAATCATCTCCATTCTGATTGTAGTGTTGTCCATAAGCTGTCTTGTTGGTGGTGACAACAAAAGCGGTAGAAGGTGTGAAACAAAGTTCACACACTTCAGGGCCATGAGAGTAAAGTACAACAGTGAACCTCCATGTGTGTGCAAGTGTGTGTGTGTGTGTGTGTGTGTGTGTGTGTGTGTGTGTGTGTGTGTGTGTGTGTGTGTGTGTGTGTGTGTGTGTGTGTGTGTGTGTACGTGTGAAAGTGCATGTACTGACAGTGTAATGAAGGGGGATCATTTATTGCAAGCTTTGTGAGAACGACAAAAAAATTAGTGTGTGAAAATAGAAAGTTTATGTGTGTGTGTGTGTGTGTGTGTGTGTGTGTGTGTGTGTGTGTGTGTGTGTGTGTGTGTGTGTGTGTGTGTGTGCATGCGTGCATGCGTGTGTGTGCTTGTGGCCTCTGTTGGTTTCCTGTGTCTGAGGTTGAGAATCAGAACTGACAGTGAGTGAGAGGCCATTCACCATTTTTTTTCATGGTCTTTCGATCTTTCCCTATTCTCTCTCTCTCTCTTCTTGTCCATCTTTTTAGTCAACAAGTTGAAATATGGCACAGGGCTCTAAATTAACACACGCCAACACGCCAAATGCGGGTGAAATTCCATTTTGGCTGGTAGACAAAATCATACACTAGCCAAATTGGCCGGTAGCGCGCGCCCGACTGAACGTTAAACAGCTGCCCGCACAGATCTGTGTCTACCGTCTGATGAACGTTAAAACGGCGCCTACATTACCCATGAACATTAGGCCTACCGTCATGATGTAGCCCACACCCATTGACTGACCGTTAATCACAATAACGCAACCTCACATCCATTGGCTACGTGTTTGATGCCCGTGCTGGATCTAGTGTTGATAAAATATTTTCAATGAGCATGACTAACGCGGATTTCTTCGGTTTTGTAGGTTTTGGACAGGTGAAAAAGAATATGGCAGTGGTTAAAGCAAGGTTATGTGTCGGTGAATGCAAGTAATAGTATCCGAACTGTAGTGACGGTGAAATGGAGTGGTGGTGGAGCGAAAACGGCGTGAGTGGAGGAACAGGACAGCTGTCAAAACAGTGTAGCTTGCTGTCAAAAGTCGTCTGATATTTGCGAGGTCCTCACAACTACAAACGATGGAGTTGTCGTTTCCTAATAACGCCCACGCCATCGCAAAGACCCTGCACGAGTTTGACATGGATGTACGAGTAAGTGAAAAAAAAAACGATAACAAAAAACTAGCGCCATGAAAGTAACAAAGTAAGCTGGCTAAGCTCTCCGTGATGTTATTGGATGCCTAGTTGACATAGCGTAGCCTATAATTGTCATTCCAAGCGCATGGTAGTAGAGTAAAGCAAGTATTAATCTTGGAGGAACTTAAAGGTGTGACGCAGCATAAATAAACACACAATGCAGACATCATACTGCACTGTGTAGGCTTGTGTGTGTGTGTGTGTGTGTGTGTGTGTGTGTGTGTGTGTGTGTGTGTGTGTGTGTGTGTGTGTGTGTGTGTGTGTGTGTGTGTGTGTGTGTGCTCTCTCCTGTCCTTCTCCTCTCCGTCAACTTCTCCTCCCCTCCCCTCTCTTCTGTGCATTGTCCATGGTATTTGGCCCGTTGTGTGTGAAGGTTAAGTGATGCTTTGTAGGGGATATGATGTTTTGTAATGTTTGGTTGTGTGTGTGTTTGGCTAGCATATGTTGAAAGTCTGGTATGTGTGTGACATGTGTGTTGAA
>NC_085861.1:21711104-21733604 GCF_034702125.1 Engraulis encrasicolus | reverse complement strand
ACACACACACACACACACACACACAAATCAGATAGACAAAAGTGCCCATGTGAATGGATGTGTGGTCTCTTCTGCCTTCCTCTTGACTTCAGCATCTTTCCATTGTGCTGGTGCGTAAACCTAACCTTCCCCTTTGTCAGCGATTTGCAGAGTAACGGAGTGAACAAACCTCAAGCTTCCATCACAGGAAGAGAGGAGAACAAATGCACGCCATGCACGCAAACACACTGAACCACTTGGGGTGTGATAATAACTGCTTATCAGACATAAAAAATTAAAACACACACCCTCATGCTGTTGGAAAAATCCCAAACACACATACTTACAGCAAGATATGGTCATTGTTGGACTTTGTATTGTGCTATAAGATGTAGTATTATCATATTATGGATTATCTTCAAAGATCAATCTCGTACAAGTTAATATACTACAAACCCCAACTCCGATGAAGTTGGGACGTTTGGTAAACAGTGAATAAAATCAAAATGCTATCATTTTCAAAACATTCAATCTATTCATTAGATGGAGAATAGTGAAAAGACAACATATTAAGCGTTAAAACCGAGAAAAAATATTGTTTTGGGGGACATATGTACTCATTTCTAATTTGATAAATCCAACACGTCTCAAAAGAGTTGGGATGGGGATCAGTGAAATTTAGTAAACATCCAAATAAGATAAAACAACAAAGAAGAACATTTCAAAATGAATTGTACTGACGGACAATATAGGTGTCCAGGTATAAGATCATCACAGAGAGGCTGAGTCACTCAGAATTAAAGATGCAAAGGGAATCATTAGTTATTACATACATTTTTGAATTCCCTTTGATTTACCACAATTGAGTGTATATAAGACATATTTTTGTTAATAAAATCATTGTATAGGTTCATGACATCATGAAATATATATTGGCTGTAGTCTCACTCTAGCACTCCAGGAATTAGAGCTATTGAAAATTGACCATACTAAGAATGCTTAATGCATGAAAATGATACAGGGGTGTAACATTCTCCTGAGCACCTGAGCTCACTTGAAATAGACCCAGAAGACATGGGAAACTGTCCTTTGCTTACAGAAGTCAGCAGAAGTTGTAGAAGTCCATTCATTTTGACAATAATAGAGCATTGCACATCCTGTGCTACAGTGAAAATGGACCATCCAACTTGTGTTAGTGCTAGCTTCAAAAGTCAGCCTCCATGATGACATGCGGGTGCAGTAGTGCATTGGTTAAGATGTTCTCACTCATCTGTAGAGTTAAATACAGTGCTGAATGGTATAAATGGGTTTTAAACCGCATGAAAAGCCACTCATGCATTATATTTTGAAGGGAGATCTTCGATTACTGCCACATAGTAAGGTCAAATTGCATTCTGTACTATGTTTTAACAGTTTGGCTCCATCATAAGGACCAGCAGGTGATAAAATGGTGGGTTTTTGGTCAAGACCTGTCACACTGTAAGCACTACGGAAAGGAAAACATTGCAAAACATGACAAGGAATACACCCACCATTTAAGCTGGTGAAACATGTCCAAGATAGGAATTAACACTGTTTTTTATATAAAATCATCTCATCGGTTAATGTATTTAACTGTTAAGTGTTGTCTTTTGTTTTGTTTTTAGTCTTCCTCGACATTTGCTGCCATTTATTGTCCCCGTCCCAACTCTTTTGAGACGTGTTGGATTTATCAAATTAGAAATGAGTACATATGTCCCCCAAAACAATATTTTTTCTCGGTTTTAGCACTTAATATGTTGTCTTTTCACTATTCTCCATCTAATGAATAGATTGAATGTTTTGAAAATGATAGCATTTTGATTTTATTCACTGTTTACCAAACGTCCCAACTTCATCGGAGTTGGGGTTTGTATGTAAGTAAGTAGGTAAGTATACGTACGTTAGTCAAGTCAGTCAGACAATCAATCAATCAATCAATCAATCAATCAATCAATCAATCAATCAATCAATCAATCAATCAATCAATCAATCAATCAATCAATCAATCAATGATCAATAAACAAACAAACAAATAAATAAATAAGTTTGGGTGTAATTTACTAAAATAGTACAGGGACTGACAGAATGACTTAAAATATACTAGGCCCACGATAGTTATGTGTTCATTTCCATTTGTTTGCGGAAATTTCATGAAGGTCATTCAAGCCGCAAACTTTCAAACAAGATTTTTCCCCTCAGATGACGGTCTACCGGTGTTTCAAAATAATTATTTAAACAATTAAAAATAATTTCAAACAATTGCATTTAAAGCTTTCTTTGAAGCACCTTTTGTTTAATATTTATTAAACATTTGATGTACCATGAATGCCATTTGTGAATTATAAATAAAAAAGGAAATTATTTCATCAATTTGTTCCACAAATGTTACTATGAACTATTCTCCAAATAGGACAATAGTCTGGAAAACACTAACTATACATTTTGTTCCATGCCTTTGTTATGCGGTTATGCCATAACATAATACAATAAAACTTAATGTGTATGGAAGCATTCACCCAATCTTCATATAATGAAATCACTACACCAAATACAGCAAACACAAATAAGCCCACATAATTGTATTACATTACATTTGGCAGATACTTTTATCCAAAGCAACTTACAAGAGAGGAAATACCCTGCACAGCAAAACTTCTCAGAGTCAAATATCGTTGACACATTGTATTTGTTTTTCTGACTCCTCACTCTCGAGTTTTGTCAGTATTGGTGGGTGAAGGCATCACTTCTGATTTCACTGACGGCTCTTTGTGGACTAATAGGGGGAAGTCTGGCTACTTTGATGTCCCAATGGCAGAGTCTCAGAACCTACATGTTCAAAGAGCCCATAGTGCCTGTGGGCTCACTACTATGATCAAACATGGGAAATTAAGCTTGTTTGTGTGACAAAGGAAAGCCGGGAAACATCAACATCTGCATGAGTTTGTATGGTACCATACAGTCAATGTTATGATTCAAACTTTGCTCACAGAGGTCTTTTTTAACACACATATGCTGAACTGCTTCAATGCGTTTGCAAGATTTTTGCAGAGACAAACAAACAACCACATACACTTAGGGACACCTGCGAACACCACTCGTTACAAAAATAAGCATGCAAAAACATCTGTACACACACACACACACACACACACACACACACACACACACACACACACACACACACACACACACACACACACACACACACACACACACACACACACACACACACACACACACACACACACGCAGTCATCAACACCCAAACAGATGCATAGATATAGAGACAAAACAACAGAGATGACAACAAAGACACAAACACACACACACACACACACACACACACACACACACACACACACACACACACACACACACACACACACACACACACACACACACACACACACACACACACACACACACACACACACACACACACACACACACACACAGAGTAGATGGCATGGTATAGACCACAGAGCAGTGAGTTAGTGCAGCTGTCAAAGTATGAAACTGGTGCATCTCCTAACTCCACTTGTCTCGTCCTCCTCTTCCTCTTCCTCCACTCCAGTCGTCCTCCTCTTCCTCTACGTCTTCACTCCATCTGCCTGCCTCCTGTCTCATCTCACCTCTCTCTCCTTCTCTTCACTGCTTTCTGTTGCCCCCCCATGTCGTCTATGACCATGTTTTGGTGGTACACACACTGTAGCCTATGTATGTCCAATTTCAAATCACATTCACTCACCTAAAATATTTTTTTTCTGACCCATAGATGAAATACTTTTCTATTCTATGAGTCTAATTCTATTCTATATTCTATTTATATTTTCCATGAAAATAGAATCTTTAGTTTGGATAAATGTTATGATCTCATGCATATTACACATACAGTACAGCTGATATAGCCTACAGTGTAATTGCCATACTTATTTTATATATTTATTATTTGAAGTGTGCTGCTACATATTTGTATTGAGGAGTAGACAAATGGTCATTTTAAGAGAGAGACACAGGAGCAGCACAGATGCAATTCTTTTCTTATTTTATTCAAGAACACAATATACCCTTTGGGACTAACATCTCGATCGATTCTATCTTCATCAGAATCCAGATTCACCTCTGATGAAGATTCTACCGTATATCCATCAAAACGTCAGTCCCTGTATGTTGATCAAAAGAAGAAAATAATTGCATCTGTACTGCTCCGGAGTCTTCTCTGCAGTTAGGATTTCTTGTCCGTCTCCCGTCGATGAACCAGATGACAAAGGAGAAGTGTGTGGAATTATCTCTTTGTTGATCACCTAAAAGGTATATGATGGGATGTTGTTCAATGACTACTCAAGATCGTTAGATGGTCACCCCTTCTTTTTATGAACGTCTACAGTAAGTATATTCTGCAAAAGCATACTGAATCAGGAACACAAGCAGCTTTCCTCGAGTTGGGTTTAAGATATACGTAGGAACAATTATTTCTCATTCAAACTAGGTAGGCCAGTCCTCTTACTTAGTGCAGTTATAACCCAGGTCAGGTGTATGAATTAAAATGTGCGTCTCACTTTGTTAAAAGTTGATGAACTGACTTGATTTCAGAAACACTATTTTTCAAGCTTAGCGTTGAAAAAATACTTCACAATATAACTATGACATTGCAGAGTGCCTTACGCAACACCTTACCATACGACTGAATCATTGCAATTACGAATGGGTTATATCATTGGCGTGCATTGGGGGGCATGTGGAGCCTCCGGGTGCCATATTATATTATATTATATTATATTATATTATATTATATTATATTATATTATATTATATTATATTATATTACAAATGTATATTAGGCTATATTATATTACATTACATTACATTACATTGCATTATATTATATTATATTATATTATATTATATTATATTATATTATACAAAGAATAATCGTCAAACATTTCGTTATGATCAAGTCAACATGTACCACAATACATCATACAACAAAACAGACTTCCAAAAGTCTCACTTTTTTGTCCTGTATAGGGCAAAGGAGCAGGTGCTTTGGCACCACCTCGTCCCTATCTGTGCACGCCTATGGGTTACATGTTATTCTGGCCCCTGCCAAGAATTTGCGTTACCAGAATATCAATGACAAATTCATAATGTATTACTAAACGCTTTGTGTAATGTCATAGTAATGTAATACTATGGTCGTTGAGTCTTGGTGCAACAGTGTGCGTTATGAGACAACAAGAAATAATTGCGAAAAACACTTGCCCGCACAATAAGCCATTTCATGATTTCTCAAAGCCCTTGGCATTGCCCCCTCCTACGACATCTAAATCTCTACTTACTGTATTAATGCTGCCTCTAAACAATTTCACAACACAGTATGCACAGTTAACACAATATTCCTCGATGCCAATTCATTGTGCGTATTCGTTTGCTTTGTGCCTCTTTTACGTTACAAATCTCCCTCCTTTCAGAATTTCAGTTGTGCAAATCTTGAGCTTTTTGTCTTTTGCTAATCTGTTGCTCACTCTCTTTCTCTTTCTCTTTCTCTCTCTCTCTCTCTCTCTCACTCTCTCTGTTCTCTCTGGGGCTGCTTCCTGTTTAGGTGTGCCAGTCTCCTGCTGTGTGCTCTGTTCGCTGGCCGTTTGAGCACCCACTGATTGAGCACTTTCATCACCCGTACACCTTACACTGCACACTTATGGTCTTACGGCACCAACAGACTTACTCATACACCAACGCCATACACAAATGCATGCATAAACTCACAGAGGTAGGCCTACATATACGTACGTACATACACAGAGGCGCACACACACAAATGCAATCTCTAATACATGCTGACACACTCTCTAATACATGCAGACAAACACACAGACACACTGACTGAGCACACCAGATACTGTGAGATACTACTACCAGTGGCTTCACGTTCTCAGGAGAAGGTGCGACATTGAGGAGACTTTACTGAGGTTTCACATCTGCACTCTAGCCACCACAGACCTAATGGTGCAAGCCCTTGCAATGCGCTGCACTCAGCAATCACACACTTCACACAAATTTCACACGCCATCTCATCACAGCACTGATTCTAACATTCTAATCTTCTTCTAATTGTCTTGGTGACAATGATTTTGGCATTCTTATCTCTCGTTGACACTGATTTTAATGTGTTGTTGACAATGACTTCGCCATTCGAATGTGACATGGCTAGTAGCTGGCTATGCATGTGAAACAGGTCCAACATTGTAAAGTCCGCACAACAATACTTGCCATGTTCGTTCGTGTACTGATCAAAGATCATGCTGACTGCCAGATGTCAGCAATATGGTACCTTCAATGTTAATCGTTTGAATGATTAAAAAGTCAATTTGATATTGAACAAGTAAATCTCCAGGTCTCAACTTTTGTCAGAGAAGTGAGCGGAAGACTCACAGTCAAAAAACAATCGTGATCAAAATGATTGATTTTAGGAGTGAAAATAATTTGATGGACATTCAGTTGACAAATATGCAGACAACTGAGAAAGGCACAGCAAGGTAAGAAATATACAGTGTACGGTAGGCCTATATCTATGAGGTGGAACCAAAGGACGAAATATCTATCAAAGTGCTTGACACAATTGCTCTCTATAACTAAGCGATTCAGTTTGGCAAAACGAATATGTGTGTGTGTGCGAGTGTGTGTGCGTGATATGTGTGTGTGTGCGTGTGTGTGTGTGCGTGAGTATTGTGTGTGTGTGTGTGTGATTGGAAAGTTTGGGTTCTAAGGGACTACCACAGACAGAGTCATCTCCAGAGCACCATAACAGCCACTGAGAGCAGTGACTCACCAGCCGAGGAGCTAGATGAAAAGACAGGCTACACAACAACACCAGGCCTGAAATCCCTGAGGTCAAATTAACATGCCAAACACCTGCACCAACATCCAGATTTTTCTCAGATCTTCTGATGTCTATGTACCGATGACCTAATCCTCTGCGTATCACTAAACGGCTCCGTTGGCTTATTGTTATCATGAAACCAAGCAAAGGCCCACACATAGACAGGCTGTCTGCTGCACATATTGCCCAGAGACGTGTGGCTAATATCTCATCTGATATTGACGATTTAAGGTTAAGACGATAGTTTGACGTATATCAGGTAATCTGTTAAGATTCTCATTTGATTATTTGACTTTGATCCCTTTGGGAATCGGAAGAATTTTGCCTGACAAAGTTAATGACGACACAGACACGGCCTGAATATACGTCTTTTTCCGTCGCTGACCTACCCACGGAATTGAGACTCGCAAAATCTTGGGTGCTTTGCAAACCATACACATAGAGAGATCTTAATCAAAAGCTGCCTAACACAGTCGATTCTCACCGTCAGCAAATTCAAACGCAGATTGTTCCTTCTTAAAATGTATCCCGAGACTTCTTCAGATTTTCAATTCGTCGGACAGGCAGTTCTTTAGTGACGAAGGCAAAAGTGAAAAAAGTCTTGAAGTCTTCGAATAAAATACCATTGCAGCAAAAAACACATCTATATCTGACAGAGAAAAAAGTGAGAAAACTCTTGAAGTCTTCGAATAAAATACCATTACAGCGAAAAAACAAAAAAAAATATATCTACATATGAAGAAATTAGTCCGCAAGCACAACTATCAGGTCCTGCGGTGTTTTCCCATACCTCGCTCACAGTAAAGAACTACACGCCTTAGTCCATCGTAGTCCATTGCCGCCATTACACAGACTACCGCACACACATCGAGTCATCAACATACTATTTTTGTCATATCAACACTGCCGAATAAGTGTCAATTTGACCTCGACAGAATAAAACAAATCGTGAAAACCCAACCCACAATATAGATGCAGAGAAACACACAAACATAAAGTCAGTCTTTGGCTCTTGGGCTGCAGTTTGGAGGTCACTGACATCTACAACTGGCATAGCCTGACTTTCGGTGTTGAAGAAGTGACAGAGATTTTTTAGGGCATGGCGTATGAAACTACGGAAAGTGGGACAAATGATCAAAGTGGGCTTGCATTCAACAACACTCAAATACATACACACGAAGGCACACACACACACACACACACACACACACACACACACACACACACACACACACACACACACACACACACTTAAGAGAACATATGAACACGAGGGCGAAGACGGGAGACTACCAGCTGAACTACGAACCAACACCAGATTGTCAAGTCATCTTCAGAGACACACACACGCACATACACACACATGCATGCAAACACATTTACAAGGAGCAATGGAAACAGCAGGTAAGTCTCGAGTTTTTTTCCGCAAACTTCCTATACGTTTAGACGGCTAAATAAAACGTGTCAATTTCACAATCACAGGGGTCTCATCTGAAAACTTTTATGACTCACAAACCATTTTACACAAACCTGCATTCTTAAAGCTTTTCATACATACGAGTGTAAGTGGAAATTGACATACAAGAGGAAATTGTATATTTTCTGTATTATAAGTCAGACATCCTACCTCGCATCATTGTTGTTGCTCTCTCTCTTGCGCTCTCTTGTCTTGTTCTTCTCTATAGGTATGTCTTACCTTTTGACTGATGTTTTCTCTCTCTCTCTTTCTCTCTCTCTCACTCGCTCTCTCTTTCTCTCTCTCTCTCTCTGTCCCCCTCACTCTCTTTCACTCTCTCCTCCTGTCATTCAATCACAAACCCTCCCCTCTTCAACTGCAGATAGTTCATTAGTAAACTCCCAGGTGATATGTCTGTCCGTCCGTCTGTCTGTCTGTGTGACTTGTGTGTGTGTGTGTGTGTGTGTGTGTGTGTGTGTGTGTGTGTGTGTGTGTGTGTGTGTGTGTGTGTGTGTGTGTGTGTGTGTGTGTGTGTCACTGTCTACACAGCAGGGAGCATACTAACTCAAACCACAGGACACACACAAACACGTAGGCATACACACGCTTGTGTGTGCGCGCGCGCGCGCACACACACACACACACACACACACACACACACACACACACACACACACACACACACAGTAGAAAAATGGGCCTGTCCCTACCACAGTCAAGCCATACAACACAGGTACATGTCGTCTTGACTACCCTCTCTCTCTCTATCGAAACTGTCTGGCTTACCCACAAGCACATAGCACACTGTTAGGCTACTGTAGGCCTATTCCTCCCATTTGCCCTAGCCAACTATGTGTGGCAGCACTAAATTTAAACGGTCTCTTTTTTTCTACTGTTTGTTTTTTTTACTCTCTCCCCTTCTCTTCCTTGTCTCTGCCTCTTGTAGGCTATTCTATTTTCTTCATTCATCTGTTATCGTGACACCTGACTGATAGAAATTTTATCACGACCACATTTCACAGATAAGACACCTGTTGCACCTCAATCTCTCTCTCTCTCTATCTCTCTCTCATTTTCTCTATGTACTGTATGTCTCTTCCCTTTGCATTCTCTCTCCACACCTGCAGTCGACCCCCCCTTCCCTCCCCTCATCTCTTCGTACCCTCATGCTACCTAGCTGGATGACAACACACAATGACAACTTCGATTGACAGCTTGATCAGCCACTGAGAGGGACAAAATCAACTAGGCCAAAGATGCTGCCAAGTGATCTCTGTACATATTGCTAATATTGGTACAGTATATGTACTGTATGTCAAGGTGTGTGTGTGTGTGTGTGTGTGTGTGTGTGTGTGTGTGTGTGTGTGTGTGAGAGAGAGAGAGAGAGAGAGAGAGAGAGAGAGAGAGAGAGAGAGAGAGAGAGAGAGAGAGAGAGAGAGTGCGTGCGTGCGTGTGTGTGTGTTACAAGATGTGGTAAAATTAGTTTAGGTTATCAACTACATACCTACATAGTTTAAGTGCATCTTTAGTCCCTACTAAAATACATAACTGCTGAAAACTTAATGAAGCATCCTCAAGATAACAGTGGAATCTGACCTAGGAAATTCAGAAAATGCTACATAAACATGTCTGGAATTGTGTCTACATGCAGGCAAACAACAATATCATTTTCCTAGTGTAATAATATCAAGCGGTTTGCTTTTTTACTTTAAAACACAGGACCACGTGTTAAGGCAGGTAAAACTATTTTTTTCTTTACGTAAAATAAAATATATTAACTGCCAAATGCAAACAAAACTCAGTCTAGCCACAAAATAATGCACATAAAGGAAGAAAGAGACAGACTCCAAATATTCATAGACATTTGCATTACAACCATTTAGGCCTACACGCACACACACACACACACACACACACACACACACACACACACACACACACACACACACACACACACACACACACACACACACACACACACACACACACACACACAGCACAGCAGCGGCACGTGAATATGTACATGTGGGCACACACATACCAATGAGGTTGTCACTTGCATTTGCCTCTGACACAAATAGCTAAAGATGCTATCAGGCTTCAGATGCTGTGCACCCGTGCCTCCCTCCCCCATCTCTCTCTCTCTCTCTCTCTCTCTCTCTCTCTCTCTCTCTCTCTCTCTCTCTCTCTCTCTCTCTCTCTCTCTCTCTCTCTCTCTGTCTCTCTCTCTCCCTCTCCCTCTCTCTGTCTACCCTAAGCCACAAGAGGCACACTCATGTATAGAAAAACAGGTGCAAAGCATCTTTGTGTGTATTAGTATGTGTTGAGCATGCATGCGAGTGTGTGTGTGTGTGCGTGTGCGTGTGCGTGTGTGTGTGTGCGTGTGCGAGTGTGTGTGTGTGTGCGTGTGCGTGTGCGTGTGTGTATGCTTGTGCACATGACATGGGTTTATGTGTTTTTGTGTATTTTCTGTTTGTATTCTGTGTGTATGCATGTGAGTATGTGTGCATGCTTGTGGAGTGTGTGTGTGTGTGTGTGTGTGTGTGTGTGTGTGTGTGTGTGTGTGTGTGTGTGTGTGTGTGTGTGTGTGTGTGTGTGTGTGTGTGTGTGTGTGTGTGTGTGTGTGTGTGTGTGTGTCTTTCATATTCAATATACAAAAAAAAACAAGTGAAGAAATGCTTCCAGTTATCTATACAGGTACTCACACATACAGTACACATACAAACTGAAGCTGTTACGCCAGGGACACATGCACGCGAACTTTGGCCAAGCGAAGCGAATTTCGCCATTCCTTCCTATGAGGGAAGCGAAGTACAGCGAAGGCAAGAAAATCAGGCAAGTTAAGGGTAATATTATGCAAATGGAGAACGAATATAGCCTGCAGTGGCCAATCATGAACAATAAAATAAATGTTTCAGTCTATTTGAATCGCCGTGACCGTTGAGCTGTCAGAATGGAGCACTGAATTTCGCTTTTCTCTTTGCTTCCCTTCGCTCGTTTCGCATGCATGCGTCCCAGGCGTTAAGTTGTTCCACTTACTCAAATGAGTCTTCTTGGGTACTAGGTGATCTTGAAAAGTAAAGAGAAACAAAAATATTAAAAACAATACATGGTGTCTGAGCATGGGCAATTCAATTGCAATACAATTAATTGTGGGGACCAACCATTGACTCCTATTCATATCTAACAGAACATCCAATATCCAAATATGCCCAGACCAACCCAACAGTTAAGAAATGTTTTTTTGTATTTATAGTTTTACAAATTACAACACTTAAACACTTGAATTTGTGGTGACCGCTATTTGGTTCCCAAAAAGAACCCTTTGTCAGGTTTTTGTATCCTTTTAAAGGATAACTTCAGTCAATTACAACATTCATTTGTAATGCTCACACTACCCTGGACTTGTCAGTACCTGAGGGTTTTTTTTTCTTCTTCAGCCTTTTCCGAGATCCCGGTCATTGTAATGGGACAGCTGCTTGTTTACATTTAAAAAAAAAACTTTTTTATTTATTCCCAAAAACATCCAAAAGGTTATGCAGCATCAGCAGACAACTAGCAAATAGCGGTACCTTTTGGGAAAATATTTGGAGTAGGCCTATGTTAATTAAAAAAAAAAAATGTTAACAAAAGCTGCCCCCATTAGAATAGCTCATATCTCGGAATGGGCTAAGCCGAAAAATGTGGCATCACCGGGCACTGACAAGTCAAGGGTAGCGTGAGTAATACAACAGCATATTGAAATTGACTGAATTGGTCCTTTAATACCCTTTGTATAGAGAGAACTTTTGGAGCCCACGTGGGTACATAAACAGGTACTCTCTCTCTCTCTCTCTCTCTCTCTCTCTCTCTCTCTCTCTCTCTCTCTCTGTCTCTCTCTCACTCTCTCTCTCTCTCTCTCTCTCTCTCTCTCTCTCTCTCTCTCTCCCTGTTACTCTCTCACACACGCACGCACGAACGTACGCACGCACACGCACGCACACACACACACACACACACACACACACACACACACACACACACACACACACGCGCACACACACACACACACACACACACACACACACACACACACACACACACACACGTCTCATTAATACAGGTATAGAGCCACAAAACCTCTTCAGGTTTCAGTGTAAGGGTCCCGTGAGACAGGAAACACTGACACATCAGCAGCCAATCACAAAAAAAACAACTAAGAAACAAACAGACACTTGCTGTCATCCACACAGAGACACACATACTCATACAAACTGAAGCCCTTAAGCTTACTACTTACCCAAATGAGTCTTCCTAGGGTCTGGGTCATCTGGAAAAGTAGTGAGAAACAAAACAAATATTAGAAACTCAAGCTATAACACACAGCCATGCAATGTCTGAGCATTGGCCATATTTATTCAATTCAAACTGTAAGAAATCGGACAAATGAACATGACAAAAATAGATGACATGGATGCATTGCACACACACACACGCATGCACGCGCACACACACACAAGCACACGCACGCACGCACACACACAGACACACACACGCACACACACCTTTGTCTGACATTTGACCATACTTCGAAGAAAGTTCAGATTTACTCCTACTTTTAGATGCATTTCCGATATTTATTTTTAGAGCGAGTAGAGTGTGTTGCGTGTGTTTGTGTGTGTCTGGAGAGTTGGCGATAAACATCAGTGGGCAGAGGCCCTTTGTCTCTCTCTCTCCTCTCCTCTGTCTTTCTCTCTTTTCTTTCTCTCTCTCTCTTTCTTGCCTTCCTCTCATTGTCTTTTCATCAAGGGCTCTGTGGCTTCGCGCTCTCTCTCTCTCTGTCTCCTGTGCGTCTCGCGCTCCCTTTCATAAAATTCTCGTTTTGCTTAGCTAGCGGAACGCAAAAGGCTACAGGGGGGCGACTTGCTAACGTCCTCACAAACAGTGTCACGCACAGGCTCTTGCACATCGCACACCCAGCAACACAATGCACACATTTGTGCTCACGCAAATACATATACATACAGGCACATTTGTAATACAGCACTTTTGACTTCAAAATACATATAGCCTACGGAAATACGGTATGAACATAATAGTTCAACAATAGACATTCTAGTGCAAACGTATCCATAGTATACTCACATGACATACAGACAAACACACACACACGCGGGAGCGCGCGCACACTTACACACACACAAAATCAAATCATTTCTCATCCATGTAGAGAACACACAATCAAATAAATTGTCATCTGTAGGCTATATATGCCACATATTCACTTAAACAAACATGATTAAATCCTTCATCTTCCCTATGCCACACATTCGCACAAACACACAAAATCAAATCCTTTATCATCCTTAGTACTATATATACCACATCTTCACATAAACACACATAAGCAAATCCTTTATCATCCTTAGTATATACCACATATTCACTTTAAACACACATCATCAAATCATTTCCCATATGGCCCATATTATCACATTTCCACATGATCAAATCCCTTCCTATTTGTACGGCCCATATTGACACATCGCCACATCCCTCCACCACACTGCCTGCTGACTACCAAGGCGTCTTAAGTGTGGCACACTGGCCTCGGCCTTCATGGTGTCTGCGTCATACAGAGATCATTGACAAAAACAACACTGGCTATTACACTGTACCTAATGTGGTATGTAGACCCACTGTAATAGTGAACCATTAAAACAAAGTATTACCAAAAATACTTCAGAGTAAACATGTATAGGCCTAAATCCAGATAGACTTACAAGACCGTGGAGAGCCAAATTACTCTAACAATGGAGTCAAAATTCAGTGCTGTATTCTGCAGGTGCCCAGTGTAACTCCACCTCTACAATGCTTAACATTTTGAGGGTAAAATTAACACTATTTTTGTGACCAAATGTCATGTAATACTGATTTCATTTCACCTTTTGAAGAGTTGTTGTAGGCCTACCACTGTTTGCTTTTGTTTGTTTGTGGGTTTTTTAAAAAAAAACTGTGCAGTCTTTATGAAATCAGCCAAGACACCAATGTCACATTATTATTATTACATTACCTAACTGACACTTTAACCAAATTTGAACTACAGGGTATTGGTCACAGTCCCTGGAGCGGTGTGGGGTTAGGTGCCTTGCTCAAGGGCACCTCAGCCATGGAGTGTGTTAGGGAGTGGAAAGGTGGGACTCAAACCTGTAACCCTCTGATCTACAGCCCATCTCCTTAACCTCTAGGCCATGGCTGTTACCTTGACTGATCTTTTTTTGTTGTACTTTTTGTAGACAGGTCGCTGACAGTCTTTAGGAAAGGGAAGCCCACACACCAAAACTTCCTTCTCTCTCTGATCTTTTTTTGTTGCAGTTTCAAACGTGGTTGACACTTCTGCTGACACTCAAGATGAGGACAGGATGTCTGTCTCCTGTACAGAATAGGGAAAGTCTGCTCATAAGCACATGCACTTGAGCCTGCACAGAACTGCCATGTTAATTCACCCTTAAAGTGTTGATTTGTTCATTTCAGTCTTAGTTTCACACTTACAGTGTTGGTTTAACATTTTCTAGATTGTGTTTGGTGGTCCTAAAATAATACTCAATGTAAGTATTGAATAAATGCTACAGTGTCTGTGTGAACTTTACTGCACCGGAGAAGACTCAATCTGGTTCAGTGACTTGTGACTTTTTGGCTTATTTTGTGAACAAACTGGCCTAAAATGGGTAAAATGATTACAAAATTCTAAAACATCATGGTGCCTTTTGTCAGAGAAATCCTTGAAATAAGCCATGTTATAACCCTGTCATGTTTTCTGAAAGCAGCTTTGGCATAATGTGGACAGACAGACAGACAGACAGACAGACAGACAGACAGACAGACAGACAGACAGACAGAGAGACAGACAGACAGACAGACAGACAGACAGACAGACAGACAGACAGACAGACAGACAGACAGGCAAACCAACAAAACAACACGGTAAACAATCAGCAAACAACAGCCGTTTCCCTCCCTGGCTGGGCATGCAGTAGGCTACAATGATAGTGAAACATTTTAGCGATGGCAGATGCAACAGATGACAGCTAGCGCAGCCCAATGTGGAGCATTAGTAAACCTGCCTCCTGTCTAGCCTCACTTTTAGCTCACTTAATTATTATTATAATTGTTATTAGTTACCCTAAACCAGTGTTTCCCAACCTTCTTTGTCTTGTGTACCCCCTAAGCATTTTGCTGTGCCATGAGTACCCCCAGGTCAAGTCCTATATCGTTTTCTCCATCTCAATGAAAGTAAGCTCCATACATTTGTTAAAATTGCATTTTCCCAAGTACCCCATGCAGTGTGCTCGCGTACCCCTAGTGGTACACGTACCCCTGGCTGGGAAACACTGCCCTAAACCATGGTTGACACCATTTATGCTTCCTGGAGAGTAAGTATGGCTACTGCTAGGCCTATTATGAAAAAAAGTACAAATCAAGTACAAAGGTCAAGTACAAATAATGCATAAAGGCTGAACTACACAGCATCACAACAATCACACACTTACAGACAGAGGTGTCAAAAGGTAAAATAAGCGTAAAAAAAAGAACAACAAAGGTAACTTATCTGAGTAACCGTTAGACCTGTGTACTTGCCTTGCAATCAGCTGACTCTGCATTGGTTTAATGAAGTTGGCGGTGGGTCCTTGATAGGATTTTAGTGTTTTTTCAGGAACAACAGTCTGTCTCATTAGGTACAATAGAGTAAGTGATGTAACAGCAATGTAATATCATGTGCTAGTGTTGTAGATTTACTTTTGCTTTTACTTTTGACAGCTCTGCTTACAGATGCACCCTCAGTGATTATTATCTGAGAGCTACAAATGTTTTCATGAAACGGAGATGGGCAAAACACATAACAAGGCCGACAGGCGGACAACAGATGCGTCCCTCTATGCCAGTTCCAACTATGCCATTTTTCCCCCCAAACGCCCCCCTGGCCTCCTCCTAGCCTGTCAACGCCCCCCGAGGATGTACTTTTTGTTTATTGGTCATCATGGACACTCCAAATATTGTGGCAGGCAGCAAGGCAGCAAAATGGCGAGACATGGCTTTATTTTTTGCAGTTTAGGGTATAATAAGCTTATCATCATTCTTGGAATTTCAAAAGAACCATAAGCTATGATTTGAAATTTCACATAGCCTAGATGAAGTAGGCTACATTACAAATTACCAGACATTTATTAGGCCTAACAACCTTTAGTATCACGCCATTTCAGCATTATGTGCATGTGGGAAAGAATCTAAACATCGACAAATAATAAATAAATAAAACCGTTTGGGTGAATCATGCGCTTATGGGTTGACCCTCTAGGTGAATTATGGACTTTTTTTCAATACCAGCTTCACCGTCAAGGCACAAAGCAGTGAACTTCCGTGCCAGAGTTTATCAAATGCACACGACTGCAAAGCAATTACGAAAGACGCGTTCTCTCCTGTACTCTCTCTGAGCGCAACGAAAAGCACCATTGCCCTTCCAAATGGCAGTTGGTTTGATTTTTTAAACTCACTGCAGCATTATTTTTAAAAACACGCATTTTGTGCATTAATAACGTGAAACTCAATTACCCAGAATGCTGCACGTGAGCTCTCTTCCCGGGTGATTCTGGAAAACAAACATGGCGGCAACTCGCTTTACCAGAAATATTTACTACCTTAATAATGTGTTAATCCGACGCGAGATTTCTTAACTGATGAAAATCGAAGGCAGAAATCAACATTGTAGTGTCTAAATATGAGGTCGATTGGTCTATTTGTGGCGTACATCACGATCGGCTGAGTTGTTGGCCTCACGTTTGTCAGTTAGCCTGTGGCTAGGCTACTTTTCGCCAACGTTAGCATCCGGTTTAGTATAGAAAGGCTATGCTTGCACGCATTCGCTCCGTAGTCTGCCGCCTTGTGGCCACAGGAAGGAACAATTTAAAGAAAGCGTTTCAGAGGAGTAGGGTCTCGCTGCGGACTGCAGCGGGATATCTCTCTCCCCCCTCCTCCCTCTCCCCCGCGGCCCGCGCTCATATCCCTGTCGGCCATAGTCACATTACCACGGCCGCCGGTGCATTAGTACATTTTTACAGAAAAAAGACATAGGGACTAGGGGGTTGTAAAATGTATACATAAATAACTTGTTTTGGCTGTTAAACGTATCTTTAGGCACGTAAAAAGTAAGTAAATCACTCTAGAAATCTGAAGAATGCTTACTCAGCAAAACCATCAGTTTGAGTTTGGAGAAGGAATTTCAAAGAAGGCGTCTTGTGAGAACGTGAAGACATGTAAGTTGACTAACTTTATGATATTTATTGGTACGTGGTGCACAACAACCTGCTGGGGACTGATAAACTTGTTAGGGGCAGATTATAGTTTAATCGTCGGTATTATCGTTCTCAATTGCACTTGAATTAGAACTAGTGAAAGTCGGCCTTGAAAGCTAAATAATCTAGCTAGCTCATAGGTGAACGACAAATCATAGCCAGTCAACGGTGCTTTAAATGTCACATATCAACACTAATGGCTGTTTTTCGATCATTTTTAGTACATGGGCACTAATAATGCGGACACGTTAATACAACAGAACCGTCATGCATATTTGTACAGAGTGCTAAAGAGGTAGCTAAGCTGATTAGCAACTTGTGGCTCCGTTTTTTGTTGACTGTTGTTGGAGTATGTCCAAGCGTTTCCTTGGATCATTGCTTTTTCAGGAGTAGACGAGAGTGCATGAAATGAAAAATACACCATCTGATAAACACGCTGGGAGGGAGAAGGGCTAGCTTCACTCTTTCGTGATGTGAGACACTCGTTTAAACGTGATGAGAGAACCTTGCTTATGCTGCCTAACCTGGTCTTAGGTTGTCATGTCAAACCTGTCATTCCTAGTATTTTCTTGTCATCACAGTATACCGGTAAATCTATTAACACATTTATTTACAGAAACCACTGCAGTGAGGCTTGACATGATTATTCCTCATTCATTGCCTGGTAATACAGTGGAGGAACTTTGTAAGACTGTCTGGTAATTATTTTATTTTATATTCTGCATGTATTTATTTATGTATGAAGTGAAATGACTACCATGCTAAAGATGCCACCCAACTGCACAACATGTATATTCCCATAACATCTCCATAACCAGTCCACACTTCTGGTGTGAGACTAACACCTGAATAAGATGGGCTTACCCATAAAATAAAATATATGTCATTCTTTCTTAAACCCATGCACATCCTAACCACAAATAAGATTATTTAATTCTTAATTACTTAGACTAAAGGATAAACAGTCATGGGTAAGTTAGAGTCAGATTTGTACCCTGAGTGTTGTCAGTTCGATTAACAGCTAAATTGGAGAGGGTGATTATTAACAAGTGCTCTCCCCATTCCCCACCATGCGCATGGTACCATTCTGCTGCAATGCTCCCCTTGGGCACCAACTGGGCTGCAGCATTAATGTCATTTCAATGTGTGCGGTGTCATAATGACGATTGGACTTTTCCATCGTGTCTTTACATTTTTTTCTCTCTTTTTCTAATCCTCTCTCCGCAGCCAGCCTGCCACCCTTCCCAGCCCTCACCCAAATACATCACAAGATCAAGGTGATCAGTTGCAGCATTTGCATAGTATGAGGGAGTAATGCAACCAAGTGATCAATGTATTGAAAAAGTATGCATACCAAACTCCATTTGGCCCTTATACTTATTAATAGTAATTCAGTGTGACGTGTTATACAGTATCGCTGTGTCTCAGATGGCGCACCTATGCACCTTGAGCACAATGTTTCAGTGCATAACCAATATGGGGTGCCAGGGGTGTCAAAGTCATTGCCTGAGGGCCAAATTCGGTGTGTATGCACTTCGATTTCATACACCTTCTTTACCCATATATGACATTACAAATGTGCCTGCACATTAGTGATGTCAACAATAATCGATTGGGAAAATGCCCAAATTGATGCGGCATATTTTGTAATGTTTCAATTACTTCCGTGGGCATTTCCGGAGTAAATTAACTTTACATTAATTTAAAGCACTTCAAAGCATTGCAAACTGGAGGATTGCAGGACACACAGCAGCCAATAAAATGTTGTTCAGTGTCTGACTGCTTGTACTGCCTCATGACGGATAAAAATGTGCGTTGCTTTCAGTAGAAATGTAATGCATTGTAATGCATCGTACAATCGGACTGAATCGATTTGAAATGAAATGTTACCTCCTGAATCGTAATCGAATTGTAAGGGTAGTGCTAGGGCTGGGCAATATGACGATATATATCGTTATCGTGATATAAAAGTGTATATTGTGACCTTTCTCCTATATCGTTTATATCGTGATAGCAATTTTATCAATTTTATACAATTGAATATCATTTAATTACATTTCATGTTGTCACAATACACACTATAAGTCAATGTAACTGTAAAAATAAGAATAAAAAGATCCATTTTAAAGAATAAAGAAATAAAGAGCATATAAAGAGAATAACTGAAAACGTATGTAATTGTGCTATATCGTGATATATATCGTTATCGTGATTAAGTAATCCATATCGTGATATTGTTTTTTTTCCATATCGCCCAGCCCTAGGTAGTGCCAATGCATTCCACTACTGCACATATACTGTTGTTGGAGTATGTCTTAAGCATTTTCTTGTATACTTTTCTTGTATCATTGCCTTTTCAGGACTAGACGAGAGTGCCTTGCGAATCCCACTGATGTGCTTTTTGCGCCTGACCAGGTGTGTAGTGTTTCTTATTTGACGTTTCAATGAAGAAGAAAAAAAACCTCAGGTACTGACAAGTCCTCCAGGGTAGTGTGGGCATTACAACTGCATGTTGAAATTGACTAAACTGGTCCTTTAATTACTTGGACTAAAGGATAAATAGTCATGGGTAAGTTAGAGTCAGATTTGTACCCTGAATGTTGTCAGTTCTATTCCCAACCTGCCAAATTGGAGAGGATGATTATTAACAATTATTATTCTCCCCATTTCCCACCCTGTTCATGGTACCATTCTGCTGCAATGCTCCCCTGAGGCACCAACTGAGCTGCAGCATTAATGCCATTTCAATGTGTGCTGTGTCACAATGTCGATTGGACATTTCCATCGCGTCTTTAACTTTTTCTCTCTTTTTTTAATCCTCTCTCCACAGCCAGCCTGCCACTCTGCCCAGCCCTCACACAAAACAATCACAAGATCAAGGTGATCAGTTGCAGCATTTGCATAGTATGAAGGAGTAATGCAACCAAGTGATCAATGTATTGAAAAAGTATGCATACCAGTCATGTAAGATTTAAGCAGTAACACCTGAAAAATGTTACCTAATTATATTCAGAAGAAAGAGGTTAAAGGTAAACATTACATATCTAACTCAATGGCAGAATATATCCATTAGCATAAACAGAGATGAGTTGATATTTCATGAGTGCAACCCACAATCATTCAAGTGATTTTAAAGAAAATATAATGGTTTTTGGGGTAATTTCACGTGAAATGGGACACTTTGGGGCCCAACCAACACATTTTAATACAACTTGGTGTGCTTGTTTAGCGGCCAGGTGGTGTGTGTGTGTGGGAGTGTGACGTGTTATATACAGTATCGCTGTGTCTCAGATGGCGCACTTATGCACTTCGAGAACAATGTTTCAATGCATAACCAATATGCCAGGGGTGTCAAACTCAAATTGCCTGAGGGCCAAATTCGGTGTGTGTGCACTTAAATTTCACACACACTGTTTACCCATATATGACATTTCAAATGTGCCTGCACATTAGTAATGTCAACAATAATCGATTAGGCAAAGCGGGGCAGGCCAATTCAATAATCTATTCAGCAAATGCTCAAATTGATGCAGCATATTTTTTAATGTTTCAATTACTTCCGTGGGCATTTCCGGAGTAAATGAACTTTACATTAAATTAAAGCACTTCAAAGCATTGAAAACTGGAGAATTACAGGACACAGAGCAGCCAATAAAATGTTGTTCAGTGCTTGTACTGCCTCATAACCGATAAAAATGTGCGTTGCTTTCAGTAGAAATGTAATGCATTACAATGCATCATAGAATCAGACTGAATCGATTTGAAACGAAACTTTACCCTCCTGAATCGTAATCGAATTGTAAGGGCAGTGGCAATGCATTCCACTACTGCACATATTGTGCTGCATATTAGTGTGAACTGTTCCATTGGCCTGTGCCCACTTATATTCCTGTGACACCAAATTTCATGTTCATACTATACATTAATGGTGTGTGGGGCCAACTGGTAATGCACATTTGAAATGACCTTGTGGGCCGAATAAAAGGACTCAGCGGGCCAGATTTGCCCCCGGGCCTGAGTTCGAGGTCCCTGCAATCTGCCATACACACTGAAACCTAGTGCCCTGAGGTCCACAAGTGTGCCCTCTGTGACACAGTATGTGTCTACAATTCACACATGATTCCTGAATTGTTTTGTTTAGAATGAGCTCCTGCTGTTGACGGACCTCCACCAGGCTGTGCAGTGACTGCTGACCAATAAGGGTTAAAAGGACGGGTTTGAGAAGTGGAGGTGGACATGGAGCCCTTTGTGTTCGACTTCGAAATACAAGAGGACATGGAGGACTTCTCGAAGGAGTGCCAGGACACGCAAAACCTAGCCGTACTGGCAACGTGTGCCCACCCTAACAGTCACACATTCCCTAAAGTTTGGTATCAAGGTCTGTGTCTGGCAGTGCAATGAACTTGCGTACACCTAGTGGTGTTGCGGTAAGCAACCACTTGGCCAACTGAAACAAAGATGGGAGGCGAATTAATTGTTATTATCAAAATATTGTCAGCATTTCAGTGCAACAGTGTTTAGATAAGTACCTAATAAGCTAGTTGAGCCTGTGGATTTGTATGAGATTTATAATGGCTAACACTCATACACAAACAAACACACACGCACACACACACTCCCAACATTTCCTTTGACTCTCCCACACACTCCAACACAACTCCAGTTGAGAAAATGTTCTTTTATAATCTCACCATTACGGTCTTCCTGGATGATATCAGAATAGCAGCCACTCTTGGAAATGTGTAGTAAATGTTTTATTTATGTACACGTTTATACTTCAATTATTTTCATTTAGTATTGTGTTTGGATGGCATTTTTATCTTAACAAATAAGAT
>NC_085861.1:21703604-21706104 GCF_034702125.1 Engraulis encrasicolus | reverse complement strand
CCTCTCTGTTTATGTCCAGCTGCTGTTGCTCACATGATACATATAAAAAACAAGCAGACTCAGATCAGCATCTCATGTCATTATTGCTGTGTATTAAAAAAGACCTTGACTTTATGCTGAATTATTCCCCTAATTGCAACTCTGATTTGTTGTTTCATCATTGTTCTTGCACTCATGTTCAACAGCATGGCGTGGCTGGGTGCACATACAAGAGCGAGGGGTTTCATAGGCTATGTTTTCAGTTCCAGATCAAACTTCACTTGGTTCTCTTGCCAACATTTCAGACATACAGCAAAGACACATGGTCTGTGCTACTATGACTGTGTGCTGAAGCTTTCAAAACATTGAGGGAGTTGAGGAAGCCCCTACTGCCTGCACAATGCGGAGATGCCAGCCTAAAACACTTGAGCCGGCCTTGGCTGCAGCCCAAATGGCTAAGACACTGTAGAGGCACCGTAGGGACCCAGGTTCGATCCCTGTCTGACGTCATTTCCTGATCTTCCCCTATCTCTCTCCCCCACTTCCACTCACCCTCTCATAATGTCCTATCAAGTTAAATCTCCTAAAACATTGTAATAGAAAACACTTCATTCAGATGATTATGAGTGTACTCACCAGAGTGTAACATTGTTGCAACATGTAGCACATAACATGTACACAGGGTGCGATTTGTAGGGGGGGATGGGGGGGATTGTCCCACCTTCTGGTCTTGATATCGCCACTTTTTCTACTTAATTTTATCACAGTTCAATGTAATTCCATTGATATTGCTTACAATCTGAAACATATCCCCCCTTCTGGTTTTCCGACAAATCGCACCCTGCTTGTACATAACATATGTACATTGCAACAGACATATCACAAGACATGAATGCAATAAACAGCATATTTCTAAATGCCATGTATTGTTATCATCCTATTATCAGCCATTTTGTCCTCAAAATATTTGGCAAAAAGTCATTACAGTCAGTAAATTGTATTTTCAAACCACCTCTGAACAATTTTACACCTCGACAGAACATCAAATACAAAGTTACTGAAAAAGGCAAATACCGTACATTTTATGAAGCTCAACAAAATTGTGTGTGTGTGTGTGTGTGTGTGTGTGTGTGTGTGTGTGTGTGTGTGTGTGTGTGTGTGTGTGTGTGTGTGTGTGTGTGTGTGTGTGTGTGTGTGTGAGAAAGAGAGAGAGAGAGAGAGAGAGAGAGAGAGAGAGAGAGAGAGAGAGAGAGAGAGAGAGAGAGAAAGAGAGAGAGTCTGAAAAGGTCATTAGTCATTGCAAAAGTCAGTTAAGTCATAGTTGACAATAGAGTCAATTTTGTTTTAATGCCATATAAAAAAAATATTTTAGAACAATTGTAAACCTTAACTGAGCAGTCCTGTGCACTTTGTTACACTCTGGTGTATGCTATGACTATGTCTCTGCTTGTGTATGCTTTGGATAAAAGTGTCTGCCAAACGTAATGTTATGTAATGAGCATCGAATAGACTTCACTGTTGGGGAAAGTCAGAAACGTAAGCAATGTGTAACTTACTGTAACATTGATCACATGCCATAAAATGCATTACGTAAAGCTCAACCAAAGGTGTGTGTGTGTGTGTGTGTGTGTGTGTGTGTGTGTGTGTGTGTGTGTGTGTGTGTGTGTGTGTGTGTGTGTGTGTGTGTGTGTGTGTGTGTGCGTGCGTGCGCACCCGCATGCGGCCGTGTGTGTGTGTGTGTGTGTGTGTGTGTGTGTGTGTGTGTGTGTGTGTGTGTGTGTGTGTGTGTGTGTGTGTGTGTGTGTGTGTGTGTGTGTGTGTGTGTGTGTGTGAGAGAGAGAGAGAGAGAGAGAGTCCTGCAATAAATGTGTAGCAGGAGGTTAAAAAGGGTCATTCAGTGGATCTGAAATTAGCCAATGAGCTTCTAGAAATAAAGGTGAAGTCCAAACAGACACACTAACCCCTAATCCCAGCTCTGTTGCTGTAATCCATATGACTTAACACACGCCGCACTGTGCCCCATTCACAAACATGAGGAGAGAGAGAGAGAGAGAGAGAGAGAGAGAGAGAGAGAGAGAGAGAGAGAGAGAGAGAGAGAGAGAGAGAGAGAGAGAGAGAAAGAGCGAGAGAGAGAGAGAGAGAGAGAGAGAGAGACAAGCGTGATCAGAGACCATTGAGTATCATATTTTCCTTCCTAAAAATATGTATTAATGCATAGGCCTATACATATTTCATTCATAGAGCACGTCGTCAATTTGGCGAGAGAGAGAGAAAGAGAGAGAGAAAGAGAGAGAGAGAGAGAGAGAGAGAGAATGAGAGAGAGAGAGAGAGAGAGAGAGAGAGAGAGAGAGAATGAGAGCCAAGCGTTATCAGAGATTGAGTATCGTATTTTCACTCCTAACAATATTTATATATTATACATAGGCCTATTTCATTCATAGAGCGCATTGTTGAGAGAGAGAGAGAGAGAGAGAGAGAGAGAGAGAGAGAGAGAGAGAGAGAGAGAGAGAGAGAGAGAGAG
>NC_085861.1:21681104-21698604 GCF_034702125.1 Engraulis encrasicolus | reverse complement strand
TCAGGATATAAGACTTGGAAGTAAATAAACTATTGAAATTACATACTGGGCCTCAATATGTGCATCTCCAGTGTATATAAATCGTTAAAAACCCCAGTGTTTCAATAAATTCAGTGTAGGTGAACCCCCATTGGGAACTTGAAATCAATACAAAAACAAAAATAGTTTTCAAGAGTATTTATTGTTATAATAATTGACACCACAGAACAAAATATTGATCAGTTGTAAAACACAGTGTTAAACCCCCTTCATAAATAATTTACACATTTTAAAATCATAATTTAAACATGTGAGATAAATACTTATGTGCGTTTTGTTGTAGGATAAATACTTTGTGAGGACAAGTACACCATTGTAACTCAAGTCTGGCGCTCAGAGAGTGCTTGCACATGTTGACGGTAATGTCAGAGCTGCAAGTTAAAACAGCAGACTACAGACGTTATGAAACGGACAACATAAAGAAAGATTACACATGTAGACATCTCAAATAACACTGCAATTCAAAGTCAGTCCCCCAAATGTCTACCATGCAAAAAAACATGTAATAAGTTAAAATGAAGGCAACAAATTAAAATAAAAACATTTTAATGCACTAAAAAGTATTGGAGGTAATGTTAGGTAGAGGCATTGGTCAACTGATAGCTTGCACCCAGGCAAACTGGCACTTGTTCTGATATCCACTGAAGCTACATACTCCCCTTTACATCATCATGCCCTCTTGCGCGCGCACATACACACACACACACACACACACACACACACACACACACACACACACACACACACACACACACACACACACACACACACACACACACACACACACACACACACACACACACACACACACACACACACACACACACATAAATGTTCACTTTTCCAATAATTCTCTTATCTATTACTGTAGTTCACTACACACAGCATCAGTTGTCACTGTTTTGTTCTCCATGAAGACCACAACGTAGTGAACAGGTAAACATTTCCAAGATGCCACACACACACACACACACATACACACACAAACACGCACACAGGCCGAGTCCAGAATGCCCACTCGTTCATTCACTATAGTGTGCTAGATGGGGCGCATGTTGATTAATTTTTTTTCTTGGCTACACAGTGTAAACTATGTAGTGTATGAGGAAACATTTGGAACACTCCATCAAAAAACCCACCAAAGCCATGTAAATTCGCAATAGTTCCCTATTTAGTTCACTAGATAGATAAGCGTCAACTTCAGCCATCATATTGTTCCCTGCATATAGTCAACAAGTGAACACTTCGGACTCAGCCCAACACTCCATACAGTACAACACAATGTGGACAAATCCATCCCCCAAACTTGTATCCTTTCTCCCTTTCCCCTGACCTCCCGACCTGTTGTCCACCTTGGTAAATTTGCAGTTTTATATTGGATGTAAACATGTTTTGGAGTTTTTTTGGGTTTTTTTAGGTCTTTTTGCCTTTATTTGATAGGACAGTGTTCAATGGTGATAGGGAGCAAGTGGGAGAGAAAGGAAGGATCGGGAAATGACCTCGGACCGGAATCGAACCTGGGTCCCCGGCGTAACGGTGCAGCGCCCCACCGTTCGAGCCACGGCAGGGCCGTAAACTCAAAGTTTTGTATTGGATATTAATTTAACAACATATCCTATATGTAAGAAATACCTGGAAACAAAATCTTATTGTCAAACCCCACTGTGACACATAGACATACAGTATGTTCTCATGTGTCACAAGGACAATTATTTCACATATTTTATGTTGCTGTGAGGGTTATGTGGGCATGCATGCCCATGGGGACCCAGGTTCGAGTTCAGCCCGTCTCGTGTAGCAACCCTGCTCCTCCTCTCTCTCCCAGTGGTTTTCTGTCTCCATCTTCACTGTACTATACAAAAACAACTAATTAACCCTTGTAAGAAAAACATAATTTACAAAGGAAAAAATATTCACCCTCATGTTCCCTTCATCCTGCTTGTGAATTTCTGTGTCTATATGTTTCTGAGAGTGAAAGATACAGAGAGAAAAAGATAAGAAGATGGTGAAGAAAGTGGGTAAACTCAATCCAAGATCTCGGATTGAGCTACTAGTGCTCTTCTCATGCAAGGTTGCAACATTGATGCACAATTGGGGGACCGAACAATAGCTGCTCTCCTTTTTCCACATACAGTAATTCGCCATCTGCCTTGTCTACTCATCATCATGTGATCAGTATTGTATCAAAGATTTTAGAAAATATTGATGTATAAGCCCCCCCAAAATGATATGGGCCAAAAAGACCCAGGAACACCTCCTGTGTGATAGAAATGTGCACTAATTTTGTTTAAGACTAATGTTTCTTACAGAAAGCCAAGGCCAGTGAATCTCAGTGTGAAAGAATAATAACTGATTCTATTTTTCTCAAGCAAGATAAAAAAATGAAAACGGGTCAAATTTACCCAAACACCTTACAAGGGTTAAATGAATCCTCAATATAAAACTGACTTAATTCAGGTCGACAACGAGACGCGAGATGGGAGGACAGAGGGGTGGACGCACGTTTGGGGAAGTGGCTCAAACTTCAGGTGGTGAGAAGAGAGTTGGTTGCCATGGTTTCCACCGTTGGAGGGAGGCCCAGCGGAGGCATTGGGTGGCGGTCGGCGCGCCCCATCGCAGGTTGTAGAGAAATTGGGTGGCGGTCTGCTCTCCTCTCCTCTACTCTCCTCTTCTCGGTACGGTACATCACGCCCCAAATAAGTGGCCCACATTAATAGACACAAATAAACCTGTGAAGCCAATTGCACGACCGCCCGCACACACACACACACATACACATACACACACACACACACACACACACACAAACATTCAGTTATGATTCACATTCTTTAAGAGGAAATGCATGAAAGTAGAACAAAACGTTAAAGCAGACACTAAAGTGCAAACAGGAAAGGAGCCCTCACTGAGCCAAGGTGCCAGACCACTGGCACCATATACAATGCCATGGGCACAGAGGCACGCAAACAGCACAGCCCACAGCAGGCAAACTGGCCCCAAAATGTTGGGGTGTGTGTGTGTGTGTGTGTAAGATGGTGGGATGGTGTGTGTTGGGAGGCAGGACATGATAAGTGTGTGTGTGTGTGTGTATATATGAGTGTGTGTGTGTGTGTGCGTGCGCGGCCATGTGTGTGTGTGTGTGTGTGTGTGTGTGTGTGTGACTGTGTGTGTGTGAGAGAGAGTGTGTGTGTGTGACAGTGTGTGTATGTGTGTGTGTGTGTGTGTGTGTGTGTGTGTGAGAGAGAGAGTCAAACAAACCAAAAACGGTTGTTGCAAACAAACCCAAAACGGTTATTTCACGTGAAATTATACAGGACCCGACTGACACAGATTTTAATTAAACTTAAGTGCCAAGGTAGACCCCAAGAACTGCATTTGCATGAATCTGACACCATTATTAAGGGAGAATCAGACTAAAGTCTGAACAAGGTGGCCACCAGTAGCCAATGCATTCCTCCTCTTCAAGTTTTCAACGTTGTTTGAAAGTCAGGCTGGAGATGTTAATATCAATAACACCTCTAGACAATTCGGTCTTTCAGACACTTTCACTAGACAATTTTGGTCAGTCATTTCCAAGATAATGTGACTATAATGTAGAGGAGCGCAATAGAGTGGCAATAGAGTGGCACTAAGCACATCTCTTGCAGCCTTCAAGAAGCAAGTAAAGACTATCCTCTTTCGTAAGTATCTACTAGACCAGACGTGGGCAAACTCAGGCCCGGGGGCCACATGCGGCCCGCCCGGCCATTTCATGCGGCCCTCAGAGCCTTTCCAAGAAAAAAAAAATGCTGATTCATATGGTCACTCATTCTTAGATGGCTACCTAAAACAAGTGTCTTGGAAACCTAAGATGACTAAAGTCTACATCTAGATACATTTAGCAAGAATGGCATAACTGACAATGTTGTAATTATGTTGGCGTACGCCACTTCTTATTATTGGCACGGGCAAGTCGCTTATGACATCTGGCCCTTTGGTCAACTTTCTAAACCCAATGCGGCCCTTGGGCCAAAATAATTGCCCACCCCTGTACTAGACTAATGTTTGAGCTGCCCTAGCCCCAGGGCAGACTCTTGACATGATGTGTATGTATGTGTGTGTGCGTGTGTGTATGTGCACACTAAAAAAAACCATAGCTAAACATAGCCAAAGGCAGCAAAGCAACCTCAAAACATCAGGGAAACTCTGCCATATTTGACTTTAGGGACCGTGTTCTTTTCTTTCTTTAGCCTAATTTTTTCCCCTCTATTCATTTGAGTTGGCAGGAAAAAAATGAGGGCTTCAAAGAAAAGAACACGGTCCCTAAGGTCAAGTATGGCAGAGTTTCCCTGATGTTTTGACCTTGCTTTGCTGCCTCTGGCACTGGACTGCTTGACCGTGTGCATGGAATTATGAAGTCTGAAGACTATCAACAAATTTTGCAGCATAATGTAGGAGTCCACCCCTGAATCCCATAGAAAACCTATGGAGAGATCTCAAAATGGCCGTGACGAGAAGGCACCCTTCAAATCACCTCAAGGATGGTCTAAAATTCCAGCAGAGCGTTGTAGGAAACTCATTGATGGTTATCAGAAGTGGTTGTTCGCAGTTATTTTGTCTAAAGGTTGTGCTGCCAAGTATTAGGCTGAGGGTGTCAATACTTCTGTCTGGCCCATTTTTGGAGTTTTGTGTAAAATGATCATTCATTTGACCTTTTTTTCATTTTCTTTTGTGTTTTTTCATTGCAAGACAAACAAACGAGGATATTAATGACAAAGCATTTGTGATTGCAATCATTTTCTAGAAGAAATTGAGTATTATCTGACAGAATTGTAGGGGTGCCAGTACTTTTGGCCAGCACTGTAACTACAATGACCATCTGATAGACAAGAGTAAAGCGTGCTGTGTGGGAATTCACACACAATCATAAAGGTGGAAGCATACAACATTTTTTTTTAAATGGAAGAGATCCTTTGCAACACTTGCTGCTGCCAATAACCAGACGGACAGAAGACCTGCAGTGCAACAGGCTATCCTGCATATTTCGGGTTGAAATAGGCTACACTATTCATTCCATCAAACCCTTGTCTCAAATGGCATTTTGCTTTGAGACTAGATGTAAAATAATTTGCTATGTTACTCCTTTTCAATGTATTTAATTGTGTGTAGCCAACATCTACTTTATTTTTGCCTGATTATCATCGACTTTCAAATCTTGTACCAATACTTGGTCTGACCAACATGATAAAGAAGATGATGGGAAGGTTTCCCAAACGGCCTGGTTAACCCGCCTCCTTCAGTTTGCTACTGGTCGAGGCCAGAAAGAGCTGTGCCGAAGTTTAAAACAAACATTGTCTTCCAATAGAACGTCTCTGCTTAAACCATGTCACTGTCTTGAACACGCCTCTACCCAGGGCCCTTGGAGCTGCTTAAAGTTGATTGCTTCCCAACAAAGTGGGTGGAGTTCCCGATTTCTCCGGAGCTCAGAATATTTGTATTGCTCCTGGCCTGATTAGAAGGTGTTGCGTTACTAGGAGGGCATAACCTGGCTAATTTTACTCAGGCCTACTGGCACACCACCAGCAACGGCCGCTTCCAAAGGGTTGTCTTTACGATCGATTCACAAAAAAAAAAAAAAAAAAAAAAATGTGTATGTGTGTATGTGGGTGGTTGACGTTTATTAAGGGCGTAACGCAAAAAAAAAAAAAAGTTTGTCAAATTCCTGAAAAAAATGATGGATAAAAATTGGGAAAAAATTGAAAAAATTAAAGCACTTAGTGGTCTGTGGAATTTCACCTTATTTTTGCCATTTTTGGGAAAATGTGTCCTGCATCAACACATAGCATAGGCATGTCACACTGCAGGAAAATGGAGTCACACAACAGGGAATTCACTGCATTATGGCCATTTTAATCCTTTTGTATACATGACTGACATCTGAGCTCATGCTAACTTGATAATGATATTGTGTTTAATCTTAATATGTGTTTTCATTAATAAAAAACTTTTTTTCCTCCTATAAGAGCAGTCACACCACAGGACACCATAAAATGAACCTAAGCATTGCGTGACAGAAAGATTGCAATATGAAGACATATTAAGAGGTTAAGAGTCACCTTAAACTTCCACAGCACTCTCCAATAACTGAGGTACTGACTGGTTAGGAGCCAGTCTTTAAGACCCTTGTAGTTGGCCTTGCAGCTGCCCATTCACAAACATTGACATACAGTGCCCTCCATAATTATTGGCACCCCTGGTTGAGATGTGTTAAAAGCCTTAAAATAAATTCAGTGTTTATTGCAGAAGAATACTGTCACACTGAAAATTGTAGGAAAATGTAGCCTTCAACTCAAATGAATTGTAAGAAAATAAAAAAATCCCTGACTAAAAAATAATAATTTTTCATTAAATCACCTGTTCCACAATTATTGGCACCCTTAACAATTCCCAGGAAATAAATATAATTGAAGCGTTTCTGTCATTTCTACAGTAGTTTACAAAGTTTACCAGAGTATGTAGGAACATTTAATTAGTAATTCATCACTTCCTGTTTCCCTGGGGTATAAATATGACGTGACACCGAGGCCATTTCTCTTATCCACTCTTAAACATGGGAAAGACAAAGGAACACAGCATACAAGTGAGGCAGATGTGCGTCGACCTTCACAGGTCAGGCAGAGGCTACAAGAAGATTGCCACTCAACTGCAGCTGCCCATATCCACTGTGAGAGGAATAATTAAGAAGTTCAAAACAACTGGAACAGTGGTAAACAAGCCTGGACGAGGACCCAAGTTTATTTTGCCACCACGCACAGTGAGGAGGATGGTAAGAGAAATCAAAAGATCTCCAAAGCTCACTGTTACAGAATTACAACAAATGGTAGCATCCTGGGGTCACAAAGTCTCCAAATCAACCATCAGGCGCTGTCTACACGCCAACAAGCTGTTTGGGAGGCATGCATGGAGAAAACCTTTCCTCACTCACAATCATAAACGCAAGCGTCTGGAGTTCGCCAAGCGGTATTGGGGCTTCAACTGGGACCGTGTGCTTTGGTCAGATGAGACCAAGATTGAGCTTTTTGGCAACAAACACTCTAAGTGGGTCTGGCGTACCACGAAAGATGCGCATGCTGAAAAGCACCTCATACCCACTGTGAAGTATGGGGGTGGGTCAGTGATGCTGTGGGGCTGTTTCGCTTCCAAAGGCCCTGGGAACCTTGTTAGGGTGCATGGCATCTTGAATGCTTTGAAATACCAGGACATTTTAAATTAAAATCTGTTGCCCTCTGCCCGAAAGCTAAAGCTGGGTCGTCACTGGGTCTTTCAGCAAGACAATGACCCTAAACATATGGCCAAATCTACACAGAAATGGTTCACCATACACAAAATCAAGCTCCTCCCATGGCCATCTCAGTCCCCTGACCTCAACCCCATTGAGAAACCTGTGGGGTGAGCTGAAGAGGAGAGTACAGAGGAGAGGACCCAGGTCTCTGGATGATTTAGAGAGATTCTGCAAAGAGGAATGGCTGAAGATCCCTCTTTCTGTCTTTTCCCATCTTGTGAAACATTATAGGAGAAGATTAGGTGCTGTTTTGTTGGCAAAAGGGGGTTGTACAAAATATTAACACCAGGGGTGCTAATAATTGTGACACACATTATTTGATGTCAAATAATTATTTCTTTATGTGGGATTTTTTCCCCACTGAATAAATGCACTTGTATTGAAGGTTGGATTTTTCTCTTTTTTTCCATTAAGGTCCCATATTATTTAGAAAAAAAATAAAATAATTGGAAGCTAAAAAACACATCTCAACCAGGGGTGCCAATAATTATGGAGGGCACTGTACATATGCCCCACAGGATGCAATTTGTGTTACGAAATTGAACTTGTAGTTAATGTTAATGTCTTGATTTTTTTTCCATATTCACATATCTTAATATAAAGTTAATATTTATGCAATCATGCCAAATGCTTCATACATTATTCAAAATGTTGTTGGTTAATTTATATATATATATTATATTCCAGGTTTCATTAATGTTACAGTCACACCGCAGGATATTTGACATATAAACCTTTACATAAATCTTAACAAAGATGTTTCTTCTCATCTAAGACTAATATGAAACATAATGTACCACATCTTTTTTCATTGACATTTGTTTTTTAAAGGAAAATGACAGTTTTGTAGGTTTTTAACCAATGTTACGAAAAAACAAGGCGTCACGTCTCCCACCCATGTATGTGTGTGTTTTTTCCCCATAATGTACCTATGGCCTGTGTGTAGTTTGCCTCCACCAGAGTGGTGTGTGTGCATGTGCGTGCGTGTGTGTACCTGTGGCCTGCATGTGCAGAGTGGTGTGTATGCAGGTGTGTGTTTACCTGTGGCCTGTGTGTGCTCCGTCAGAGTGGTGTGTGTGTTTGTGTGTGTACGCCTGTGTGTGTACCTGTGTCCTGTGTTTTCAGCTTGGCTCTGTCAGAGTGGTGTGTGTGTGTGTGTGTACCTGTGGCCTGAGTGTGCAGTTTGTCTCCGTCAGCGCTGGTCACTCGGCAGGTGATGAAGGTCTTGCGGCCCTCAATCTTCTCCAGCTCACAATGCACCAGCACCACACTACCCAGAGAGATGGGGCTGGGAGAGGGGGAGAGAGTTACGTTAACAGAGAACACACACACACAGACAAAACACACACACAGCACTAAAGGGCAGTCTGCCTGTCTGTCCGTTTGTCTAGACGCTCTGTGTGTGTGTGTGTGTGTGTGTGTGTGTGTGTGTGTGTGTGTGTGTGTGTGTGTGTGTGTGTGTGTGTGTGTGTGTGTGTGTGTGTGTGTGTGTGTGTGATGCAGTCTGTGTGTTTGGTGTTCCCTGCAGACAAAATGCAGACTCAGCACACAAACAAACACACACACACACACATGTGCACGCACGCACGCAAGCACACATACACACAGTGTCTGGACAAACGGACAGACAGGCAGACAGCCTTTAAATGTACATACCTGCGGTAGTTGATGTTGAGGTTGGCAGTCATAACAGGTCCTGACACGTAGGTGGCCAGAGTCCCCGTCGTGCCGTCGATGATTGTGGCAGTGGCTCCCCCATGGACATGCCTAAAGACGGAATAACAATGACGACCACTCAAGAATCACAACCAATATTGCTTAACACTTAATACAGGCATGGGGCAGGCATGGTGTAATGGTTAGGGCGTTGGTATGTACGTAGATCAGAGGGTTGCTGGTTCGAATCCCACCCTTATCTTTCCCTACAGCTCCATCCATGGCTGAGGTGAACTGCTCCAGAGAATAACCAATTCCCTGTAAATAACTGTAAGTCTGTTAGGATAAAAAGACTCACCTAAGTGTAATGTATTTAATACCTAATCAAATGCTTTGATGCTCCATACTAGGGGTGTAAATAATATTTTTTTATGTATAGATGCATCAATCCTATGGCCAACGATTGAATCGAATCGTATCGTATTGTGGGGTGGGGCATTGTTTAGTATCGAAAATCGATAAAATCGATGCGCAGGCCCCTGCTCAATACCCTAACTCCACAACATAATAGAAGTGGGGGGGAAAAATCGTATTGTGGGGCATTCTTAAGTAGTGAAAATAATCAAATCACTGCCTTCAGAAATCGATATCGAATTGTATCGTCATGTAGGCTGAGATTAACACCCCTACTCCATACAATACTAATGAGAAGACTCGAGAGCTTTGTGAAGAATGGATCAGATTGTGTGCAGTGGTGATCCTACAATGATTTGCGCCCCAGGCAACAACCCTCTCCAATGCCTCTCCACACCAGTGCCTAACCCCACCTCAACAACAACAAAAATTGCGAACCCATTGATCAAACCTGCTAGTAAACTTGCACATAACATGGCAGTAATCAAATAATGCACTAATAATGTGGTACTAGTAGGTTAAGTCACAATTTGTTGTTTAGGCGCAGGGTGTGTGTGTGTGTGTGTGTGTGTGTGTGTGTGTGTGTGTGTGTGTGTGTGGAGTGTGTGCGTGTGTGTGTGTGTGTGTGTGTGTGTGTGTGTGTGTGTGAGAGAGAGTATGTGTGCGCGTATGTGTGTGTGTGTGTGTGTGTGTGTGTGTGTGTGTGTGTGTGTGTGTGGCCCTCACCCAGGTGGGCCCTCCAGGAGATGTCCAGCCTGGAACACACACACACAGCTCTTCTCCTCCTTGTTGAGGAAGACCACGTACTCAAAACTGGCTCCCGGTTCCTCAATGTTCCGCGTGAAGAGACGGGCCTTAGACTGCAGAACTTTGCTCAGGCACCGGCCACCTGAGGGGGATACATGCACACAAACACTGCATTGGTCACATGTCGTTACATTACATTACATTGACATTGCACTTGGTTGATGCTTTTATTGCGACTCAAAGTTATCTACAGGTTATTGGTTATACTCCCTGGAGCAACGTGCTCAAGGGCACTTCGGCCACTTTGGTGTGTGTGTGTGTGTGTGTGTGTGTGTGTGTGTGTGTGTGTGTGTGTGTGTGTGTGTGTGTGTGTGTGTGTGTGTGTGTGTGTGTGCTGGGGGGCACAAGCTGGCATGACTATGGCCAAGGAGACCATGAAACCACTCCAGGCAAACCACTCCAACTGTGGTAGAGGTTTACTTAGCTGACACTTCATGAACTCAACACTTCATCTCTCACATCTTGCACAACTGGGCCTGAAGTTGTTTAGGGTGACCAGACATCCCGGTGTTACAGGGACAGTCCCGATTTGGGTCCCAAAAAATGTTCTCCCCCTCCCAGACACCTAACGACAAACGATTTTTAAAAATTGTCTAAATAATATCACGGCTTCAGACCCTAGAAATCTGGTCACCCTAAGCACAGGCAACTGTTCACTGACAATCAACAGACTGGAGAAGTGTTCCTGCTCACCAGTGGCATATTTCAGGGTGCGGTTGTAGCTTGGGAGCCTTCGCCAGGGTCCCCTCTTCTTCTCTCCTTCCTCCCCAACCTCAGCCTCGCATAGGGCGTTGTAGTGCTCATACAGCCTCATCATCTCTGGAGCCCACGACTCGTTGGGCAGGCTGTAGTCCCGCGGAGGCGAAGAGAAGGGCCAGGACGACACCTGCAGGCCAAAAAAGTGAATGACCGGTCGGTGACAAGTTGAAGTTATTCAACATAGATAATAACACGTGTTGTAGCCTACTCTCCATCACAACAGCAAGCATTATGTTTGTTCGATATTTTAGAGAGAAAATTTGAAAAGTAAGTTATGGCGTTCCCATAGGTTATATACACGTCACTGCAGTTAATGACAGTTAATGAAAGTGGTTTATGGTAAAGGTCAAGACGCCAACCAGTTTCATGCCCGACTACATCATTCTGGGGGTGGCTTCCCCACCACTTTCTAGCCAAACCTACACCTTTGGTTACTGGACATTAAGAATAATTGTAGTCTACTTAAGGCACTTACCGTGAGAGCACGAAAAGGCTGCGGTGCAGACAACGGTGTCTGGCCAAAGGAGGGACATCGACCAGCGAATCTAGTCCATTTAGACCCGTCTCGATAAAGTGCTCGTACGAGATGTAGCGCTAAGCCTGGTCGCAGCATCATGCCGACGAAAATCTTAAGTCTCTCCCTCCGGGTGATAGACACACTTTACCAAACAAGTCTGGGACACACTTGATGTCAAATCGAGATAATCGAGCTGTAACAGTTACTTAGGTGGATAAAGCTAGCCAGTGTACATGACATGTACGGTAAGTAACAACACAACAGCACAAACACAACTAGCCTACCCAGAGTGATGTTATTGACCGACTCATCATAAAGACGACTGTGCTCGAATCTCCTGAATGGCCTTTTAAAAGCAGAGGGAGCCTATGTAGTGTGACCTACGCAATCTGCTGTTCATTACTAAAAAATAAAGGAGAGGCTAAACGCGTGAAGATGTTTCTGATAAACTCTGAAATCCGGGTTTATCATTCATGACTTTCAAAAATGACACATACGATGAGGCATGCTGATGTTTTCCGGTTTGCCGGTGAGTGGTCTAGTCACGTGGTTCAGATACTACACGTGATTGGTTTTTAACAAAGAAATGATGACGTTTTCCGGTTGCTGTTGTTATGACAACACAAACTACTGACGGGCCAGAAGAATGAACATTTAGGCCTACTGCTACTTTAAAAGTTGCTTGGTCACCACTGACTTGTATACTATACGTCAGTGTTGGTCACACAAATATCTTGAATCTAATATTGAAACTAAGAAAGGCAAATATGTTTTCAACAGACCGCCCTGTTAAAAACAAACTTCTGCAACGCGAAAGGGGCAGAATTAAGGTAGATACAATGTGTGTCTAGGGCAGACAATGAATGCACCAAGTATAGATTAGATTTAAAAAGTGTTTGATGTCTTATTGTAGCCTCCCTGTTTTCCCCCCATAGAAAGATGAAGAATTGACAGACAGAATTGCTGTAATGGAGAGGTGAGTACAATTAACTTAACTACTCTGAGGGACCATTCAGTATTCATTCTGCCCATTGTATTGATTCTGCCTGTCCTCATATGGCCCACAGCACCATAATATAACTTTTCTCCACTTCACTCTTCATTCTTTCTCTATCTACCTGCTCTTTGCGGAAATAAATCAGCCATAGTTTAATGTCATCTCAGTTTAATCTCAACTTTTATCTTGATTAGTAATACTATATTTCTTCATTGTTTAGGCTACTGCATGCCTTCAAGTCAAGTCAAGTAGGTTTTATTGTCAATTTCTTTACATGCACTGGTCATACAAAGAATTTGAAATTACATTTCTTGCTTTCCCATACAGACATAGACTAATCTAGGTAAGGACATAGACAGTATAGACATAGACAGTACTTATACATGGTAATTGTAATAGCCTACTTCTAATGTCTAGCTACTGTTTGATGATTGGTTTTGCTGGGTCTATTAGGCCACCAACAGCTTTCATTGACAGACAGTGAGCCCATTATGCACATCAACAAACCGCCAATGTAAACAGGGTCACTGTTATTGGCATAGGCTACCATTTGGTTTGGGGAAAAACTGTATTTACAAAATACACTACAAACACACTCTGAGACTGAGATCATAAGTGGTTTACCATTACCATGGTAGCCTACTGTATTGTGTTATTCAACACATTTATTGGTAAGTTATGTGTGCAATAGGCGTTCCCCTTGGCAGAATGAGTCTTAAAAAAGGTCCTTGTGGAAAAAAAACCTAAACAAACATACAAAAGACCACATCCTGCTCCTTCTTTTAAGGCACTGATTACACGTACTATGTGGATATATATATATATATATATATATATATATATATATATATATATATATATATATATATATATATATATATATATATATTCTTCATCCGTTTACATATAAACACGATGAATAAAAATAAAAACTTCATGGTGACAGGTGCGTTTCGGCCGTTTCAAAGGAAAATCATTTTTAATCCGCAGTTTTGAAATTCTGTTTATGTGGTAACAAGAGGCCAAATCTGATGCATTTTCAAAAACAAAAGAAGTGTATGTGATGCGCGCACATCCAGTAGAACAGGTGCTGGATCAAAACAAACGTGCGTAAAGGAAGAAAGGAAATCCGCACACTGTTGCTGCTCACCGATTTATTAGAACACAACGTTTCGACCTCAGGCGGTCTTCGTCAGGTGTATAGGTGTGTGTCAGCCCGTGAGTGACAGTTCTTATAGAAAAGGAAGGGGCGGGCATAGGGTCAGCTGATATGAAATAACAATGTTCCCAAAATGACACATTATCCCAAGGAATTGCATAATTACATTGTGAAAAGACAAGAGAATTACAAAATGAAAGACAATAATAATAAAACCCATACAGTGAATAAATATCTACACGTCACCAATACCTTAGATTGCCAGTGTTACCAAATCAATATTTACAAGATTACACATTACAACAATCCTAATGCATTCCAGAAGTTCTGCAGAGCTGAAGTTAATCACAAGTTATAGGAAAGGCTTAATGTCAAACTCCTCATTTAATCCATGTGGGGACATAGTATTCAGGAGATGGATGTAGTATGTCTCTCGTTGTAAAAGGAGGCGATCATGGTTGCCCCCTCTAGGAGGCCTCTCCACCTTTTCAATGCCAGTGTATCTGAGAGTACATATACTGTGTCCCGCAGAGAGAAAATGTGCCGCTACAGGGTTGCGAATATCACCGCATCTGATATTACTGCGATGCTCAGATATGCGGGTGCGTAAAGCATTTTCAAAAACATCCATATAAATGTCAATGGCTTCTGACAGAAGGCAGTGAGCCTATTTACTACAGTGGACTGCCTAATACGCTATACGCTGCAGTAAGTTTGAGTACAGACAGGGCCACTGACAGCTTTGGCTGGGCCCGGGACAAAAGACATCTGAAAGGGCCCCCAAACCCAATCAATACTATGCAATGAATATCCAATACTTGGCCCCCTCTTCCTCTGGGCCCAGGACAAGTGACCCTTTTGTCCCCCCTGTCGACTTCCCTGAGTAAGGGTTGGGCCGGATCAAAGAGCATTGAAGGATGAAGAATATGCTACATTTGTGTGGTTAAGGGAAAAAAAACAACTGAAAGAACGAGATAGGAAAGGAAAGAGTGAGAGCAAGAGGGCTATTGAGACAGAAACTTTAGACTGGCATTACGAGGCAAACACAAGAGGGAGTGCAACCTACATGCGACTGTCTTCATAATTTCAGAGGGGCCCTTAACCTTCCTAGTACCAATGTCGGCCTTTTCTTATCATGGCATTATCTGTTAAGTCAACACAAGGCCATTGTCAAAGTTCACAAAGTAGTTCCTGGACGAAGTAAAAAAACAGCAGGATGAACAACCTGGATAAATGCATGTGCAAACATTTGATTATGGATTACTGGGTGGCTAAATAAACGTAATGTAGCTACTTAGGCTTGCATCAACATTATACCGGATATGAAAAAAAATCTATGTAAAACTGATTCATATGTGGGCTACTTTAGGGCTGCAACGATTAGTCGGAGGTTGGAGCAAGTCTTTTTTTTGTGTCTAATCGTGACTGGATCTGTAGATTAGTCCAGTGTTTCTCAACAGGAGAGCCGCGGGCCCCCTTCAGGATTGGTCGACTTAAAGTAGTCGTTAGTTGCAGCCCTAGACTACTTTGCAAATCTTATATATGTCTTATAATTCTATAAAAGTGGTACGTGTAACTTATGGGTTCTCTTAGTATGAGCCATATCAGTGACATTTAAGATTTCAGATTCATTTATTGATCCCTAAGAAACTTTCTCCTGTGAGTGTCCAAGATAAAATACTCTCAGGACCAATAAATGTATTTAAAACATTTTATTAGTGTTTCTCGGTGGGGGAGTCTACAGGGGGGCGTTGGCAGGATTATGATGAAGTAAGGAGGGGCGTTTGTTGGTTGAGGTTGAGAAACACTGATGTGTGTTATATATAGTATACAATGTGTTGTGTTATAATCAGGGCTTGACACTGGCACCTGAAAACCTTGCCTGATTTTCATAGACTTCAGATCACGTACCGCGATTCTGGTCTGACCAGGACTATAACGATTAGTGTTTCCAAATAGCGTGGTTAAGCTGCCTCCCTCGGCTTGCTACTGGTTGAGGGCTGTGCCGAAGTTCCAACCAAACATTTCTTAGTCCCAATAGAACGTCTCTGCTTAAACCACATCATTGCCTTGAACACGCCTCTACCCAGGACCAGAGCCATCTAATAACAGAGTTACGTCACTCCCATAGACTTCTATGGACCAATCTTTCCACAGCAATGGCGGCTCTCATGGAGCCTCACGGAGCGTTAACATGGAAATCCCCATTTACTTTAGTTCTATTAGAAGTTACTTAGTTCTAGGAGGTGGCCGTAGAACACAGAAAATGTGGTAAAGGTAATGTAATTTGTTTGTACTTAATCTTTGTTTGGTATGTGATGGTTCTGTGTTAGTTTCCAACGAACAGAATTCTACTGTTAAGAAACATTTTAATCTACGCGAATCACATCACCAACCGACTTCCTGGTCCCCGGTTTGCGCAACTCTTATTAGACGGCTCTGCCCAGGACGGTTGGAAATGCTCAGTTGATTGGTTCCAGACAAAGTGGGTTGAGTTTCCCGCTGTGGAGGGAACAGAATCCTCATACACAAGCTCCTGGCCATACTGTGTGTAGCTGAGCCGAAGGTGTTGCGCCACCAGTAGCGCGGAGCCCGGCTACTGCAAAGCAGCCAAGTGCTGGTAAAACTTGGCTGTGTGACTAGTAACAATTTCAGTCTCATCAGCTACTTTGACAGTGACTTAATATTTGGTATGACAAAAAAATCACAGTAGTTAGTTGAATCAATTGTTTGTATTTAAATGCAAGAATATTCGAAAGAAAGAAAAAACTGACAAAACTCTGGCTAGCAGAAAGGCTGAATGGCTAGTGACTCAGGAAAACCACTAGCCATTCTGGCCGGTGAGGTCAAGCCCTGGTTATAACGTGTGTGTTCTTGTGCGGTTGGTTCCCCCCTCAGCAACAGGAGTGCCCAGTACAAGGCGGAGTTTGAGTCCTCTACGCAGACGTGTTCGGCCAAGGCCCTGCAGCTGTGGCAGCGAGAGCAGCGCAGAGAGACTCAGCTGGCACAGGAGGCACACACACTGGTCAGCACAGCACAGGAGCACACTGTTACATTACACCGCATCACATCATACACTACATGACATTAGAGTTGCCACAGGAGGCACACACACTGGTCAGCACAGCACAGGAGCACGTCATTACACTACACTACATTACATCACGTCACAGCACTACACTACATGACATTAGAGTTGCCACAGGAGGCACACACACTGGTTAGCACAGCACAGGAGCACGCCATTACACCACACTACATCACATTATTACACTACATTACATACAGTAAGAGTTGCCACAGGAGGCATACACACTGGTCAGCACAGCACAGAAGCATGCCGTTACACTACACTACACTACACTACACTACACTACACTACACTACATTACATTACATCACATCACATCACATCACAACATTACATTACATTACATCAAACACTACATTATTACACTATTCATGTAATACATTACGGGCTGTATTACATTGCATCATTACACCACATTACATTACATGTGTTGGTCCTCAATGCAAAATCACTAAGGTATTGATTCATTTTTGTGCATATACACGTGTAGAAGTTTGGAGGGAAAAGGTCAAGGACCACTAGAGTACAAGAGGCCAGCTGACAGACGATAGCCTCAGGATTTGACCTGTAGTCCTCCTGGTCCAAATCCTGTTGCCGTAGGCTAGTGTGTGTGTGTGTGTGTGTGTGTGTGTGTGTCTGTGTGTGTGTGTGTACTGTGTGTGTGTGTGCAGGCGTGCGTGCGGGGCTGCGGGCGTGTGTGTGTGTCTGTCTGTGACTCTTGGATATGTGGGTGTCACTTT